>NW_028270188.1:54409780-54424780 GCF_037043375.1 Chiloscyllium plagiosum
GGAGTGAAGGTGGGGGGGGGGGGTAAAGGGGTCCACGCCGCAGGACTGTCCATTCCCTTTACCCCGCGTAGCCCTGAGCCGTTTCCCCCCCCCCCCCTCTCAGGGGCAGCAAATGCCCTCGTTAAGGGCAACAGGAAGCTGAGGCCGGGCCCTATTGGTGAGCGGGGCACTGACTTCTCCCCCCCCCCCCCGACACGTGGCGATTATAAGATGATCCGTTGCCAAAGCGATGGAAGGTTCAGAGAGATGTCCAGCACGGAAACAGACCCTTCGGCCCAACCCGTCCATACTGACCCGATATCCTAACCCAATCTAGCCCCATTTGCCAGCACTTTGGCCCATATCCCTCTAAACCCTTCCTATCCATGTCCCATCCAGATGCCTTTTAAATGCTGTCATTGTACCAGCCTCCACCACTTCCTCTGCAGCTCATTCCACACACGTACCCCCTCTGTGTGAAAAAGTTGCCCCTCGGGTCCCTTTCCCCTCTCACTCTAAACCTATGCCCCTCTAGTTCTGGACTCCCCCGTCCCAGGAAAAGACCTTGTCTATTTACCCTATCCATGTCCCCTCATGATTTTATAAACCTCTATAAGGTCACCCCCTCAGCCTACGACGCTCCAAGGGAAAACAGCCCCGGCCTATTCAGCCTCACAAAGGTAAATGGAGGGTTGGTGGAGGTTCGGTTGATCGTAGGTTAAGATAAATGCTCCGCACAATATCGTGGACCGAAAGTCTTTTCCCTGGGGGGGGGGGGGGAGTCCAGAACTAGAGGGGCATAGGTTAAGGGTGAGAGGGGAAAGATATAAAAGAGACAACTTTTTTCACACAGAGGGTGGTACGTGTGTGGAATGAGCTGCCAGAGGAAGTGGTGGAGGCTGGTACAATCACAACATTTAAGAGGCATTTGGATGGGACATGAATAGGAAGGGTTTGGAGGGATATGGGGCCGGGCGCTGGCAGGTGGGACTAGATTGGGTTGGGATATCTGGGTCGGCATGGACGGGTTGGACCGAAGGGTCTGTTTCCGTGCTGTACGTCCTCTATGACTTGATCAGGTCCTGTGGATTTATCCACCTTTGTGAATTTTACGATATGATTTGGTGTGACATTGTCAAGAGGTTCCTTGTCGTTATAAAATACTGCTTTCAGAGCGCTGGGACAAAGCGGTTTTGAAAGAATCTTGCAAATAGAGTCATAGAGACGTACAGCACGGACGCAGACCCTTTGGTCCAACCCGTCCAGGCCGACCCAATCCAGTCCCAAATGCCAGCACTTGGCCCATCTCCCTCCAAACCCTTCCTATTCCTGTCCCCATCCAGATGTCTTTTAAATGCGGTCATTGTACCAGCCTCCACCACTTCCTCTGGCAGCTCGTTCCACACACGTACCACCCTCTGTGTGAAAACGTTGCCCCTCAGCTCCCTTTCCCCTCTCACCCTAAACCTATGCCCCTCTAATTCTGGACTCCTTCTCTCTCTCCCGCCCTATCCCTCTCTCCACCTCCCCCACCGTGCGTCTCTCTCATCCCCTCATCTCTCCTCACCCCTCACCTCCACCCTCACGTCACTCACTCCCCGTCTGAAACTCCCTCAGCCTCTCTCTCTCTCGGCCTCTCCCTCCTTCTCTCTTCCCCGATCCACACGTTTCTCTCTCTCTCTCTCTCTCTCTCTGTCCCCACGGTAACCTCGGTGCTTTCCCCCCCCCCCCCCCAGGGAAGCCCTTTGTTGCGAAGGAACGGGAAAAGACGCAGTTTGAGAAGGATGCGGATGTGATCCTGGAGCCGGAGCTGGAGGAAGCTCTCAAAAAGCCACCGACGCAGAGATGTGTGACATCGCTGGTAGGCCAGGCGGGGTGGCAGTGCTGGGAGAGCCTGGGAGGGAGGGGTCAGCGCTGAGAGAGCGGGAGCTGTCAGAGGGTCAGAGCTGAGGGAGCGGGGCGCTGTGGAGGTCAGTGCTGAGGGAGCAGGCACTGTCGGAGGGTCAGTGCAGAGGGAGCGGGCACTGTGGGAGGGTCAGTGCAGAGGGAGCGGGCGCTGTCGGAGGGTCAGAGCTGAGGGAGTGGGCACTGTGGGAGGGTCAGTGCTGAGGGAGTGGGCACTGTGGGAGGGTCAGTGCTGAGGGAGCGGGCACTGTGGGAGGGTCAGTGCAGAGGGAGCGGGCACTGTGGGAGGGTCAGTGCAGAGGGAGCGGGCGCTGTCGGAGGGTCAGAGCTGAGGGGAGCAGGCGCTGACGGAGGGTCAGAGCTGAGGGAGTGGGCGCTGTCGGAGGGTCAGTGCTGAGGGAGCGGGCACTGTGGGAGGGTCAGTGCTGAGGGAGCAGGCACTGTCGGAGGGTCAGCGCTGAGAGAGCGGGCACTGTGGGAGGGTCAGTGCTGAGGGAGTGGGCACTGTGGGAGGGTCAGTGCTGAGGAGCGGGCACTGTGGGAGGGTCAGTGCAGAGGGAGCGGGCACTGTGTGGAGGGTCAGTGCAGAGGGAGCGGGCGCTGTCGGAGGGTCAGAGCTGAGGGAGCAGGCGCTGACGGAGGGTCAGAGCTGAGGGAGTGGGCGCTGTCGGAGGTCAGTGCTGAGGGAGCGGGCACTGTGGGAGGGTCAGAGCTGTGGGAGTGGGTGCTGTCAGAGGGTCAGAGCTGAGGGAGTGGGCGTTGTCGGAGGGTCAGAGCTGAGGGAGTGGGCGCTGTCAGAGGGTCAGAGCTGAGGGAGTGGGCGCTGTCGGACGGTCAGTGCTGAGGGAGCGGGCACTGTTGGAGGGTCAGTGCTGAGGGAGTGGGCGCTGTCGGACGGTCAGTGCTGAGGGAGTGGGCGCTGTCGGACGGTCAGTGCTGAGGGAGCGGGCACTGTCGGAGGGTCAGTGCTGAGGGAGCGGATGCTGTGGGAGGGTCAGTGCTGAGGGAGCGGGTCAACCCATTTGGCTGCTGCCAGTCCTTTGTAAGATGTCTTGTACATTGCCCGCAGTAAGATGGTGGGGAGAGGAGGGAGAGGAAGGTGAGGGAGGGTGAGGGAGGGTGAGGGAGGGTGAGGGAGGGTGAGGGAGGGTGAGGGAGGGTGAGGAGGGAGAGGAGGGCGAGGAGGGCGAGGAGGGCGAGGAGGGCGAGGAGGGAGGGAGAGGAGGGTGAGGAGGGAGGGTGCGGAGGGAGAGGAGGGACAGCGATGTTGTTCAGGCCACACAAGAAAAATCTTCAACCTTGTTGCTCCAGCAAAAGTCAAGATTAAATTACTTAAGATCGAGGGTCTGTGGGGATAACGTTCCATCTCACTCAGTGACCCAATGACACAAAATGCCAATTGACACCCGACTCTCCGAGAGACGTGGAACAACGTCAGGGTAGATAATATTTCAGTAGCGTTGGGAATGGATCCCTGTGGAAAATCACATCAGCTCCTTCTTCATTGACTCCCCTCAGTTATACCACAAACCCAGACACTGTTTCTCCAGCCCCCAACACCCCCTCCCTATCTCCGTCACCCCCTCGACACCCTCCCTATCTCCGTCACCCCCAAACCTCCTCCCTATCTCTGTCACCCCCTCGACCCTCTCCCTATCTCCGTCACCTCCTCCAGCCCCTACACCACCTCCCTATCTCCGTCACCCCATCCAGCCCCCATCACCCCCTCCCTATCTCCGTCACCCCATCCAGCCCCCATCACCCCCTCCCTATCTCCGTCACCCCCTCCCGCCCACAACAGCCCCTCCCTATCTCCATCACCCCCTCCAGCCCCCGACACCCCCTCCCTATCTCTGTCACTTCCTCCGGCCCCCAAACCTCCTACCTATCTCTGTAGCTGTTCCCTCAGCGCTGACCTTCTGATCACGCCCACTCCCTCAGCACTGACCCTCCGACAGCGCCCACTCCCTCAGCACTGACCCTCCCACAACACCCATTCCCTCAGCACTGACACTCCCACAGCGCCCGCTCCCTCAGCACTGACCCACCGACAGCGCCCGCTCCCTCAGCACTGACCATCCCACAGCACCCACCCCCTCAGCACTGACCATCCCACAGCACCCACTCCCTCAGCACTGACCCTCCGACAGCGCCCACTCCCTCAGCACTGACCATCCCACAGCACCCACTCCCTCAGCACTGACCCACCGACAGCACCCGCTCCCTCAGCACTGACCATCCCACAGCACCCACTCCCTCAGCACTGACCCTCCCACAGCACCCACTCCCTCAGCACTGACCCTCCGATAGCACTCGCTCCCTCAGCACTGACCCTCCCACAGCACCCACTCCCTCAGCACTTACCCTCCGATAGCGCCCGCTCCCTCAGCACTGACCCTCCCACAGCGCCCACTCCCTCAGCACTGACCCTCCCACAGCGCCCACTCCCTCAGCACTGACCCTCCGATAGCGCCCACTCCCTCAGCACTGACCCTCCCACAGCGCCCACTCCCTCAGCACTGACCCTCCGATAGCGCCCACTCCCTCAGCACTGACGCTCCCACAGCACCCACTCCCTCAGCACTGACCCTCCCACAGCACCCACTCCTTCAGCACTGACCCTCCCACAGTGCCCACTCCCTCAGCACTGACCCTCCGATAGCGCCCACTCCCTCAGCACTGACCCTCCCACAGCGCCCGCTCCCTCAGCACTGACCCTCCCACAGCGCCCGCTCCCTCAGCACTGACCCTCCCACAGCGCCCACTCCCTCAGCACTGACCCTCCCACAGCGCGCACTCCCTCAGCACTGACCCTCCGATAGCGCCCACTCCCTCAGCACTGACCCTCCCACAGCGCCCACTCCCTCAGCACTGACCCTCCCATAGCACCCACTCCCTCAGCACTGACCCTCCCAAAGCGCCCGCTCCCTCAGCACTGACCCTCCCACAGCGCCTGCTCCCTCAGCACTGACCCACCAACAGCGCCCGCTCCCTCAGCACTGACCCTCCCACAGCGCCCACTCCATCAGCACTGAACCTCCGATAGCGCCCACTCCCTCAGCACTGACCCTCCGATAGCGCCTACTCCCTCAGCACTGACCCTCCCACAGCGCCCACACCTTCAGCACTGACCCTCCCACAGCGCCCACTCCCTCAGCACTGACCCTCCCAAAGCGCCCACTCCCTCACCACTGACCCTCCCACAGCGCCCACTCCCTCACCACTGACCCTCCCACAGCGCCCACTCCCTCAGCACTGACCCTCCCACAGCGCCCACTCCCTCAGCACTGACCCTCCCACAGCGCCCACTCCCTCAGCACTGACCCTCCCACAGCGCCCACTCCCTCAGCACTGACCCTCCGACAGCGCCCGCTCCCTCAGCACTGACCCTCCCACAGCGCCCGCTCCCTCAGCACTGACCCACCGACAGCGCCCACTCCCTCAGCACTGACCCTCCCACAGCACCCGCTCCCTCAGCACTGACCCTCCGATAGCACTCGCTCCCTCAGCACTGACCCTCCCACAGCACCCACTCCCTCAGCACTTACCCTCCGATAGCGCCCGCTCCCTCAGCACTGACCCTCCCACAGCGCCCACTCCCTCAGCACTGACCCTCCCACAGCGCCCACTCCCTCAGCACTGACCCTCCCACAGCGCCCACTCCCTCAGCACTGACCCTCCGATAGCGCCCACTCCCTCAGCACTGACCCTCCCACAGCGCCCACTCCCTCAGCACTGACCCTCCGATAGCGCCCACTCCCTCAGCACTGACGCTCCCACAGCACCCACTCCCTCAGCACTGATGCTCCCACAGCACCCACTCCCTCAGCACTGACCCTCCCACAGCGCCCACTCCTTCAGCACTGACCCTCCCACAGTGCCCACTCCCTCAGCACTGACCCTCCGATAGCGCCCACTCCCTCAGCACTGACCCTCCCACAGCGCCCGCTCCCTCAGCACTGACCCTCCCACAGCGCCCGCTCCCTCAGCACTGACCCTCCCACAGCGCCCAATCCCTCAGCAGTGACCCTCCCAAAGCGCCCACTCCCTCAGCACTGACCCTCCCACAGCGCCCACTCCCTCAGCACTGACCCTCCCACAGCGCCCGCTCCCTCAGCACTGACCCTCCCACAGCGCCCACTCCCTCAGCACTGACCATCCCACAGCGCCCACTCCCTCAGCATTGACCCTCCCACAGCGCCCACTCCCTCAGCACTGACCCTCCCACAGCGCCCGCTCCCTCAGCACTGACCCACCAACAGCGCCCGCTCCCTCAGCACTGACCCACCAACAGCGCCCACTCCCTCAGCACTGACCCTCCCACAGCGCCCACTCCATCAGCACTGACCCTCCGATAGCGCCCACTCCCTCAGCACTGACCCTCCCACAGCACCCACACCTTCAGCACTGACCCTCCCACAGTGCCCACTCCCTCACCACTGACCCTCCCACAGCGCCCACTCCCTCAGCACTGACCCTCCCACAGCGCCCACTCCATCAGCACTGAACCTCCGATAGCGCCCACTCCCTCAGCACTGAACCTCCGATAGCGCCCACTCCCTCAGCACTGACCCTCCGATAGCGCCCACACCTTCAGCACTGACCCTCCCACAGCGCCCACTCCCTCACCACTGACCCTCCCACAGCACCCACTCCCTCAGCACTGAACCTCCCACAGCGCCCACTCCCTCAGCACTGACCCTCCCACAGAGCCCACTCCCTCAGCACTGACCCTCCCAAAGCGCCCACTCCCTCACCACTGACCCTCCCACAGCGCCCACTCCCTCAGCACTGACCCTCCCACAGCGCCCACTCCCTCAGCACTGACCCTCCCACAGCGCCCACTCCCTCAGCACTGACCCTCCCACAGCGCCCACTCCCTCAGCACTGACCCTCCGACAGCGCCCGCTCCCTCAGCACTGACCCTCCCACAGCGCCCGCTCCCTCAGCACTGACCCTCCGACAGCGCCCGCTCCCTCAGCACTGACCCTCCCACAGCGCTCGCTCCCTCAGCACTGACCCTCCCACAGCGCCCGCTCCTTCAGCACTAACCCTCCCACAGCGCCCACTCCCTCAGCACTGACCCTCCGACAGCGCCCACTCCCTCAGCACTGACCCTCCCACAGCGCCCACTCCCTCAGCACTGACCCTCCCACAGCGCAAGCTCCCTCAGCACTGACCCTCCCACAGCGCCCGCTCCCTCAGCACTGACCCACCAACAGCGACCGCTCCCTCAGCACTGACCCACCAACAGCGCCCGCTCCCTCAGCACTGACCCACCAACAGCGCCCACTCCCTCAGCACTGACCCTCACACAGGGCCCGCTCCCTCAGCACTGACCCACCAACAGCGCCCGCTCCCTCAGCACTGACCCAACAGTGCCCACTCCCTCAGCACTGACCCTCCCACAGCGCCCACTCCATCAGCACTGAACCTCCGATAGCGCCCACTCCCTCAGCACTGACCCTCCAATAGCGCCCACTCCCTCAGCACTGACCCTCCCACAGCGCCCACACCTTCAGCACTGACCCTCCCACAGTGCCCACTCCCTCACCACTGACCCTCCCACAGCGCCCACTCCATCAGCACTGAACCTCCGATAGCGCCCACTCCCTCAGCACTGACCCTCCGATAGCGCCCACTCCCTCAGCACTGACCCTCCCACAGCGCCCACACTTTCAGCACTGACCCTCCCACAGTGCCCACTCCCTCACCACTGACCCTCCCACAGCACCCACTCCCTCAGCACTGACCCTCCGACAGCACCCACTCCCTCAGCGCTGACCCTCCCACAGCACCCACTCCCTCAGCACTGACCCTCCCACAGCACCCACTCCCTCAGCACTGAACCTCCCACAGCGCCCACTCCCTCAGCACTGACCCTCCCACAGCACCCACTCCCTCAGCACTGACCCTCCCACAGCGCCCACTCCCTCAGCACTGACCCTCCCACAGCGCCCACTCCCTCAGCACTGACCCTCCCACAGCGCCCACTCCCTAAGCACTGACCCTCCCACAGCGCCCACTCCCTCAGCACTGACTCTCCGACAGCGCCCGCTCCCTCAGCACTGACCCTCCCACAGCGCCCGCTCCCTCAGCACTGACCCTCCGACAGCGCCCACTCCCTCAGTACTGACCCTCCCACAGCGCCCGCTCCCTCAGCACTGACCCTCCCACAGCGCCCACTCCCTCAGCAATGACCCTCCCACAGCGTCCGCTCCTTCAGCACTGACCCTCCCACAGCGCCCACTCCCTCAGCACTGACCCTCCCACAGGGCCCTCTCCCTCAGCACTGACCCTCCCACAGGGCCCACTCCCTCAGCACTGACCCTCCCACAGGGCCCACTCCCTCAGCACTGACCCTCTGACAGCACCCGCTCCCTCAGCACTGACCCTCCCACAGCGCCCGCTCCCTCAGCACTGACCCTCCCACATCGCCCACTCCCTCAGCACTGACCCTCTGACAGCACCCACTCCCTCAGCACTGACCCTCCCACAGCGCCCACTCCCTCAGCACTGACCCTCCGACAGCACCCACTCCCTCAGCACTGACCCTCCCACAGCGCCCGCTCCCTCAGCACTGACCCTCCCACAGCGCCCACTCCCTCAGCACTGACCCTCCCACAGCGCCCACTCCCTCAGCACTGACCCACCGACAGCGCCCACTCCCTCAGCACTGACCCTCCCACAGCACCCGCTCCCTCAGCACTGACCCTCCGATAGCACTCGCTCCCTCAGCACTGACCCTCCCACAGCACCCACTCCCTCAGCACTTACCCTCCGATAGCGCCCGCTCCCTCAGCACTGACCCTCCCACAGCGCCCACTCCCTCAGCACTGACCCTCCCACAGCGCCCACTCCCTCAGCACTGACCCTCCCACAGCGCCCACTCCCTCAGCACTGACCCTCCGATAGCGCCCACTCCCTCAGCACTGACCCTCCCACAGCGCCCACTCCCTCAGCACTGACCCTCCGATAGCGCCCACTCCCTCAGCACTGACGCTCCCACAGCACCCACTCCCTCAGCACTGATGCTCCCACAGCACCCACTCCCTCAGCACTGACCCTCCCACAGCGCCCACTCCTTCAGCACTGACCCTCCCACAGTGCCCACTCCCTCAGCACTGACCCTCCGATAGCGCCCACTCCCTCAGCACTGACCCTCCCACAGCGCCCGCTCCCTCAGCACTGACCCTCCCACAGCGCCCGCTCCCTCAGCACTGACCCTCCCACAGCGCCCAATCCCTCAGCAGTGACCCTCCCAAAGCGCCCACTCCCTCAGCACTGACCCTCCCACAGCGCCCACTCCCTCAGCACTGACCCTCCCACAGCGCCCGCTCCCTCAGCACTGACCCTCCCACAGCGCCCACTCCCTCAGCACTGACCATCCCACAGCGCCCACTCCCTCAGCATTGACCCTCCCACAGCGCCCACTCCCTCAGCACTGACCCTCCCACAGCGCCCGCTCCCTCAGCACTGACCCACCAACAGCGCCCGCTCCCTCAGCACTGACCCACCAACAGCGCCCACTCCCTCAGCACTGACCCTCCCACAGCGCCCACTCCATCAGCACTGACCCTCCGATAGCGCCCACTCCCTCAGCACTGACCCTCCCACAGCACCCACACCTTCAGCACTGACCCTCCCACAGTGCCCACTCCCTCACCACTGACCCTCCCACAGCGCCCACTCCCTCAGCACTGACCCTCCCACAGCGCCCACTCCATCAGCACTGAACCTCCGATAGCGCCCACTCCCTCAGCACTGAACCTCCGATAGCGCCCACTCCCTCAGCACTGACCCTCCGATAGCGCCCACACCTTCAGCACTGACCCTCCCACAGCGCCCACTCCCTCACCACTGACCCTCCCACAGCACCCACTCCCTCAGCACTGAACCTCCCACAGCGCCCACTCCCTCAGCACTGACCCTCCCACAGAGCCCACTCCCTCAGCACTGACCCTCCCAAAGCGCCCACTCCCTCACCACTGACCCTCCCACAGCGCCCACTCCCTCAGCACTGACCCTCCCACAGCGCCCACTCCCTCAGCACTGACCCTCCCACAGCGCCCACTCCCTCAGCACTGACCCTCCCACAGCACCCACTCCCTCAGCACTGACCCTCCGACAGCGCCCGCTCCCTCAGCACTGACCCTCCCACAGCGCTCGCTCCCTCAGCACTGACCCTCCCACAGCGCCCGCTCCTTCAGCACTGACCCTCCCACAGCGCCCACTCCCTCAGCACTGACCCTCCGACAGCGCCCACTCCCTCAGCACTGACCCTCCCACAGCGCCCACTCCCTCAGCACTGACCCTCCCACAGCGCAAGCTCCCTCAGCACTGACCCTCCCACAGCGCCTGCTCCCTCAGCACTGACCCTCCCACAGCACCCGCTCCCTCAGCACTGACCCACAAACAGCGACCGCTCCCTCAGCACTGACCCACCAACTGCGCCCGCTCCCTCAGCACTGACCCACCAACAGCGCCCACTCCCTCAGCACTGACCCTCACACAGCGCCCGCTCCCTCAGCACTGACCCACCAACAGCGCCCGCTCCCTCAGCACTGACCCAACAGTGCCCACTCCCTCAGCACTGACCCTCCCACAGCGCCCACTCCATCAGCACTGAACCTCCGATAGCGCCCACTCCCTCAGCACTGACCCTCCAATAGCGCCCACTCCCTCAGCACTGACCCTCCCACAGCGCCCACACCTTCAGCACTGACCCTCCCACAGTGCCCACTCCCTCACCACTGACCCTCCCACAGCGCCCACTCCCTCAGCACTGAACCTCCCACAGCGCCCACTCCATCAGCACTGAACCTCCGATAGCGCCCACTCCCTCAGCACTGACCCTCCGATAGCGCCCACTCCCTCAGCACTGACCCTCCCACAGCGCCCACACTTTCAGCACTGACCCTCCCACAGTGCCCACTCCCTCACCACTGACCCTCCCACAGCACCCACTCCCTCAGCACTGAACCTCCCACAGCGCCCACTCCCTCAGCACTGACCCTCCCACAGCACCCACTCCCTCAGCACTGACCCTCCCACAGCGCCCACTCCCTCAGCACTGACCCTCCCACAGCGCCCACTCCCTCAGCACTGACCCTGCCACAGCGCCCACTCCCTAAGCACTGACCCTCCCACAGCGCCCACTCCCTCAGCACTGACTCTCCGACAGCGCCCGCTCCCTCAGCACTGACCCTCCCACAGCGCCCGCTCCCTCAGCACTGACCCTCCGACAGCGCCCACTCCCTCAGTACTGACCCTCCCACAGCGCCCGCTCCCTCAGCACTGACCCTCCCACAGCGCCCACTCCCTCAGCAATGACCCTCCCACAGCGTCCGCTCCTTCAGCACTGACCCTCCCACAGCGCCCACTCCCTCAGCACTGACCCTCCCACAGGGCCCTCTCCCTCAGCACTGACCCTCCCACAGGGCCCACTCCCTCAGCACTGACCCTCCCACAGGGCCCACTCCCTCAGCACTGACCCTCTGACAGCACCCGCTCCCTCAGCACTGACCCTCCCACAGCGCCCGCTCCCTCAGCACTGACCCTCCCACATCGCCCACTCCCTCAGCACTGACCCTCTGACAGCACCCACTCCCTCAGCACTGACCCTCCCACAGCGCCCACTCCCTCAGCACTGACCCTCCGACAGCACCCACTCCCTCAGCACTGACCCTCCCACAGCGCCCGCTCCCTCAGCACTGACCCTCCCACAGCGCCCGCTCCCTCAGCACTGACCCTCCCACAGCACCCGCTCCCTCAGCACTGACCCTCCCACAGCACCCCCTCCCTCAGCACTGACCCTCCCACAGCGCCCGCTCCCTCAGCACTGACCCTCCCACAGCGCCCACTCCGTCAGCACTGACCCTCCCACAGCACCCGCTCCCTCAGCACTGACCCTCCCACAGCACCCACTCCCTCAGCACTGACCCTCCCACAGCGCCCGCTCCCTCAGCACTGACTCTCCGACAGCGCCCGCTCCCTCAGCACTGACCCTCCCACAGCGCCCGCTCCCTCAGCACTGACCCTCCGACAGCGCCCACTCCCTCAGCACTGACCCTCCCACAGCGCCCGCTCCCTCAGCACTGACCCTCCCACAGCGCCCACTCCGTCAGCAATGACCCTCCCACAGCGCCCACTCCCTCAGCACTGACCCTCCCACAGCGCCCGCTCCCTCAGCACTGACCCTCCCACAGCGCCCACTCCGTCAGCAATGACCCTCCCACAGCGCCCACTCCCTCAGCACTGACCCTCTGACAGCACCCGCTCCCTCAGCACTGACCCTCTGACAGCACCCGCTCCCTCAGCACTGACCCTCCGACAGAGCCCGCTCCCTCAGCACTGACCCTCCCACAGCGCCCACTCCCTCAGCACTGACCCTCCCACAGCGCCCACTCCCTCAACACTGACCCTCCCACAGCACCCACTCCCTCAGCACTGACCCTCTGACAGCACCCGCTCCCTCAGCACTGACCCTCCGACAGAGCCCGCTCCCTCAGCACTGACCCTCCCACAGCGCCCACTCCCTCAGCACTGACCCTCCCAAAGCGCCCACTCCCTCAGCACTGACCCTCTGACAGCACCCACCCCCTCAGCACTGACCCTCCGACAGCGCCCGCTCCCTCAGCACTGACCCTCCCACATCGCCCACTCCCTCAGCACTGACCCTCTGACAGCACCCACTCCCTCAGCACTGACCCTCCCACAGCGCCCACTCCCTCAGCACTGACCCTCCGACAGCACCTGCTCCCTCAGCACTGACCCTCCCACAGCGCCCACTCCCTCAGCACTGACCCTCCGACAGCACCCACTCCCTCAGCACTGACCCTCCCACAGCGCCCGCTCCCTCAGCACTGACCCTCCCACAGCGCCCGCTCCCTCAGCACTGACCCTCCCACAGCGCCCGCTCCCTCAGCACTGACCCTCCCACATCGCCCACTCCCTCAGCACTGACCCTCCCACAGCGCCCACTCCCTCAGCACTGACCCTCCCACAGCACCCGCTCCCTCAGCACTGACCCTCCCACAGCACCCACTCCCTCAGCACTGACCCTCCCACAGCACCCGCTCCCTCAGCACTGACTCTCCCACAGCGCCCACTCCCTCAGCACTGACCCTCCCACAGCGCCCACTCCCTCAGCACTGACCCTCCCACAGCACCCACTCCCTCAGCACTGACCCTCCCACAGCACCCGCTCCCTCAGCACTGACCCTCCCACAGCACCCACTCCCTCAGCCTTGGGTGGGTTGGGACAGCCTGGATACTGGCCTCCTGACCCCTGAGGAATGATCTGAGACTGTTGACCTTCGAGCTGTGGTTGTCAAGCGAGAGTGAGATAGGAAAACTGAGATGGGCGAGTGGATATAGACATTGGTGAGTAACCCATCGCTATGGCAACCGATACTCCCGAGCCAGAGTCAGGGAGCAGATTTGAAACCGACCTTGGACTCTTCACATAATCATTGTCTCCATTGAGGCCTTAACTTAGCCCTCAGGCTTAAACCAATTGCCAAGCTGAAAATGTGTTGCTGGAAAAGCGCAGCAGGTCAGACAGCATCCAAGGAACAGGAGTATCGACGTTTCGGGCATAAGCCCTTCTTCAGGAATAAGGAAAGTGTGTCCACTAGGCTAAGATAAAAGGTAGGGAGGAGGGACTTGGGGGAGGGGCGTCGGAAATGCGATAGGTGGAGGGAGGTCAAGGTGAGGGTGATAGGCCGGAGTGGGCGTGGGGGCGAAGAGGTCAGGAAGAAGATTGCAGGTTAGGAAGGCGGTGCTGAGTTCGAGGGATTTGACTGAGACAAGGTGGGGGGACGGGAAATGAGGAAACTGGAGAAATCTGAGTTCATCCCTTGTGGTTGGAGGGTTCCTCGGCGGAAGATGAGGCGCTCTTCCTCCAGCTGTCGTGTTGCTATGGTCTGGCGATGGAGGAGTCCAAAGACCTGCATGTCCTTGGTGGAGTGGGAGGTGGAGTTGAAGTGTTGAGCCACAGGGTGGTTGGGTTGGTTGGTCCGGGTGTCCCAGAGGTGTTCTCTGAAACGTTCCGCACGAAGGCGGCCTGTCTCCCCAATATAGAGGAGGCCACATCGGGTGCAGAGGATGCAGTAAATGATGTGTGTGGAGGTGCAGGTGAATCTGTGGTGGATATGGAAGGATCCCTCAGGGCCTTGGAGGGAAGTAAGGGGGGAGGTGTGGGCGCAAGTTGTGCACCTCTTGCGGTTGCAAGGGAAGGTGCCGGGAGTGGTGGTTGGGTTGGTGGGGGGTGTGGATCTGACGAGGGAGTCACGGAGGAGTGGTCTCTACGGAAAGCTGATAGGGGAGGGGAGGGAAATATATCCTTGGTGGTGGGGTCCGTTTGGAGGTGGCGGAAATGACGGCGGATGATACGCTGTACATGGAGGTTGGTGGGATGGTAGGTGAGGACCAGTGGGGTTCTGTCCTGGAGGCGGTTGGAGGGGCGGGGCTCAAGGGCGGAGGAGCGGGAAGTGGAGGAGATGCGGTGGAGGGCACCGTCGATCACGTCGGGGGGGAAATTGCGGTCCTTGAAGAAGGAACCCTCCAACCACAAGGGATGAACTCGGATTTCACCAGTTTCCTCATTTCCCCTCCCCCCACCTTGTCTCAGTCAAATCCCTCGAACTCAGCACCGCCTTCCTAACCTGCAATCTTCTTCCTGACCTCTCCGTCCCCACCCCACTCCGGCCTATCACCCTCACCTTGACCTCCCTCCAACTATAGCATTTCCGACGCCCCTCCCCCAAGTCCCTCCTCCCTACCTTTTATCTTAGCCTGCTGGACACACTTTCCTCATTCCTGAAGAAGGGCTCATGCCCGAAACGTCGATTCTCCTGTTCCCTGGATGCTGCCTGAGCTGCTGCGCTTTTCCAGCAACACATTTTCAGCTCTGACCTCCAGCATCTGCAGCCCTCACTTTCTCCTTAAACCAACTGCCCCCTTTCAGTGCACCATCATCCCCAGCACAGAGCACATACCCACCTCTCAGATGTGAAGGCCATATTCAGGAATTGCAGTTTGCTGAGTCCGATTCCCAAACAGGAATCATGACCCCCCCCATCGGGGCCTGTCAGAATTGATCCTTTTCACCAG
>NW_028270188.1:54429780-54479780 GCF_037043375.1 Chiloscyllium plagiosum
TAAATTGTCCCATAGTGCCCAGGGATGTGCAGGTTAGGGTGGATTGGCCATGCTAAATTGTCCCATAGTACCCAGGGATGTGCAGGTTAGGGTGGATTGGCCATGCTACATTGTCCCGTAGTGCCCCAGGGATGTGCAGGTTAGGGTGAATTGGCCATGCTAAATTGTCCCGTAGTGTCCAGGGATGTGCAGGTTAGGGTGGATTGGCCATGCTAAATTGTCCCGTAGTGCCCAGGGATGTGCAGGTTAGGGTGGATTGGCCATGCTAAATTGTCCCGTAGTGCCCAGGGATGTGCAGGTGAGGGTGGATTGGCCATGCTAAATTGTCCCATAGTGCCCAGGGATGTGTAGGTTAGGGTGGATTGGCCATGCTAAATTGTCCCATAGTGTCCAGGGATGTGCAGGTTAGGGTGGATTGGCCATGCTAAATTGTCCCGTAGTGCCCAGGGATGTGCAGGTGAGGGTGGATTGGCCATGCTAAATTGTCCCATAGTGCCCAGGGATGTGCAGGTTAGGGTGGATTGGCCATGCTAAATTGTCCCATAGTGCCCAGGGATGTGCAGGTTAGGGTGGATTGGCCATGCTAAATTGTCCCATAGTGCCCAGGGATGTGCAGGTTAGGGTGGATCGGCCATGCTAAATTGTCCCGTAGTGCCCAGGGATGTGCAGGTGAGGGTGGATTGGCCATGCTAAATTGTCCCATAGTGCCCAGGGATGTGCAGGTTAGGGTGGATTGGCCATGCTAAATTGTCCCATAGTGCCCAGGGATGTGCAGGTTAGGGTGGATTGGCCATGCTAAATTGTCCCATAGTGCCCAGGGATGTGCAGGTTAGGGTGGATCGGCCATGCTAAATTGTCCCATAGTGCCCAGGGATGTGCAGGTTAGGGTGGATCGGCCATGCTAAATTGTCCCGTAGTGCCCAGGGATGTGCAGGTTAGGGTGGATTGGCCATGGGGAAATGTTCGAGGGATAGGGAGTGATGGAGGCTCTTTGGAGGGTCAGTGCAGACTCAGTGGGCTGAACGGCCTCCTCCCACACTGTTCGGGGTCTAAGAATGTTGGATCCGAGCCCACAGGTGACACGGCGTTGGAGGGGTGGTGGGGGATAGTGTATTAGCCCCCTCCCTTTCTTGTGAGGAGGATTCCCGAATGAGGAGGTTCCATCTGAGGGCAGAGATGATATTTTATCCTCTTGGGTTGGGGGATGGATTTTCCACCCAAACCACCACCCCCCCCCACCCCACTGACCTGAGGAAGGGGAGGAAGAGAGGAGTGGGATGAGGATGGGGTGTGTTACTCACTGGGTGCCCTCAGGGCTGGCGTTTGAGGTGGGGGTTTTGGTGGGGGAGGAATCCCTGAACAGGGCAATCCCAGAGCATGGTGCCCGCTAGGAAATTGTTTCCGTTAGGCGAGGAGACGAGGACCCGTGGACACAGCCTTAGAATTAGAGGGGGACAATTCAGAACAGAAATGCGGAGACATTTCTTCAGCCAGAGAGTGGTTGGCCTGTGGAATTCATTGCCGCGGAGGCCGGGACGCTAAATGTCTTCAAGGCCGAGATTGGTAAATCCTTGATGTCACAAGGAATTAAGGGCTACGGGGGGTGGGGGAATGTGGGTAAGTGTAGTGGAAATGCCCATCAGCCATGACTGAATGGCGGAGTGGACTCGATGGGCCGAATGGCCACTCCTATGTCTTACGGTGCCCTCCTCCCAGCCTACCCCTTGTTCCTGCAGGCGTGGTCAAACCTGACAGCTATGAGTACAAGCCCTACCCGGAGGAACCACCCAACACCACCAACGTCGAGGAAACTCTGCAGAAGATCAGAGACAATGACGGGGAGTTGCAGGAGGTCAACCTGAACAACATCAAGGTGAAGCCCTAACCCCCCCCCCCACCCTCTTCACCCCCCCCCCAACACCACCTCCCTCCTCATCATCATCTCCCCCCCTCCCTCACCTCCCGCCCATCCCTCATCCCCCTCACTGCTCAGATACAGAGTAAAGCTGCCTCGATACTGTCCCCCCCATCCCAGGGACAGCACGGGGTTAGATACAGAGTAAAGCTCCCTCTACACTGTCCCCCCCCATCCCAGGGACAGCACGGGGTTAGATACAGAGTAAAGCTCCCTCTACACTGTCCCCCCCATCCCAGGGACAGCACGGGGTTAGATACAGAGTAAAGCTCTCTCTACACTGCTCCCCCCCCCATCCCAGGGACAGCACGGGGTTAGATACAGAGTAAAGCTCCCTCTACACTGTCCCCCCATCCCAGGGACAGCACGGGGTTAGATACAGAATAAAGCTCCCTCTACACTGTCCCCCCCCCATCCCAGGGACAAGGACAGCACGGGGTTAGATACAGAGTAAAGCTCCCACTACACTGTCCCTCCCATCCCAGGGACAGCATGGGGTTAGATACAGAGTAAAGCTCCCTCTACACTGTCCCCCCATCCCAGGGACAGCACGGGGTTAGATACAGAATAAAGCTCCCTCTACACTGTCCCCCCCCCCATCCCAGGGACAGGGACAGCACGGGGTTAGATACAGAGTAAAGCTCCCTCTACACTGTCCCACCATCCCAGGGACAGCACGGGGTTAGATACAGAGTAAAGCTCCCTCTACACTGTCCCCCCATCCCAGGGACAGGGACAGCACGGGGTTAGATACAGAGTAAAGCTCCCTCTGCACTGTCCCCCCCATCCCCGGGACAGGGACAGCACAGAGATAGATACAGAGTAAAGCTCCCTCTACACTGTCCCCCCCCTCCCAGGGACAGGGACAGCACGAGGTTAGATACAGAGTAAAGCTCCCTCTACACTATCCCCCCATCCCAGGGACAGCACGGGGTTAGATACAGAGTAAAGCTCCCTCTACACTGTCCCCCCCCATCCCAGGGACAGGGACAGCACAGGGTTAGATACAGAGTTAAGCTCCCTCTACACCGTGCGGGGTGAGGTACAGTGTGATCTGGGTGAAATGAGGGTGTACCTCTCTGTTGACAGGACATTCCCCTCCCCACACTGAAGGAGATCGCTGAGGCCATGAAACACAACACTCACGTCAGGAAACTGTCGATGGTGGCAACTCGCAGCAACGACCCCATCGCCTATGTAAGTCATCTCTGTTCTCCCACAGGGCCCGCTCCCTCAGCACTGACCCTCCCACAGCACCCACTCCCTCAGCGCTGACCCTCCCACAGCACCCACTCCCTCAGCACTGACACTCCCACAGCGCCCACTCCCTCAGCACTGACCCTCCCACAGCACCCACTCCCTCAGCACTGACCCTCCCACAGCGCCCACTCCCTCAGCACTGACCCTCCCACAGCACCCACTCCCTCAGCACTGACCCTCCCACAGCGCCCACTCCCTCAGCACTGACCCTCCCACAGCGCCCACTCCCTCAGCACTGACCCTCCCACAGCGCCCACTCCCTCAGCACTGACCCTCCCACAGCACCCACTCCCTCAGCACTGACCCTCCGACAGGGCCCACTCCCTCAGCACTGACCCTCCGACAGGGCCCACTCCCTCAGCACTGACCCTCCGACAGGGCCCGCTCCCTCAGCACTGACCCTCCCACAGCACCCACTCCCTCAGCACTGACCCTCCCACAGCACCCACTCCCTCAGCACTGACCCTCCCACAGCGCCCACTCCCTCAGCACTGACCCTCCCACAGCACCCACTCCTTCAGCACTGACCCTCCCACAGCACCCACTCCCTCAGCACTGACCCTCCCACAGCGCCCACTCCCTCAGCTCTGACCCTCCCACAGCACCCGCTCCCTCAGCACTGACCCTCCGACAGGGCCCGCTCCCTCAGCACTGACCCTCCCACAGCACCCACTCCCTCAGCACTGACCCTCCCACAGCACCCACTCCCTCAGCACTGACCCTCCGACAGGGCCCGCTCCCTCAGCACTGACCCTCCGACAGGGCCCGCTCCCTCAGCACTGACCCTCCGACAGGGCCCGCTCCCTCAGCACTGAACCTCCCACAGCACTGACCCTCCCACAGCACCCACTCCCTCGGCACTGACCCTCCCACAGCACCCACTCCCTCAGCACTGACCCTCCCACAGCACCCGCTCCCTCAGCACTGACCCTCCCACAGCGCCCGCTCCCTCAGCACTGACCCTTCCACAGCGCCCGCTCGCTCAGCACTGACCCTCCCACAGCGCCCGCTCCCTCAGCACTGACCCTCCCACAGCACCCACTCCCTCAGCACTGACCCTTCCACAGCGCCTGCTCCCTCACCACTGACCCTCCGACAGCGCCCACTCCCTCAGCACTGACCCTCCCACAGCGCCCACTCCCTCAGCACTGACCCTCCGACAGTGCCCACTCCCTCAGCACTGACTCTCCGACAGCACCCGCTCCCTCAGCGCTAACCCTCCCACAGTGCCCACTCCCTCAGCCTTTGAACACTTATACCTTCATTGTCTGAGGAGCAGTGAATGGAGCTGATCCCCCCGGGAGCGAGTTCCTCATTGGCAAACATCCCCGTATCTGACCTGGGGACAGAGGGAAGGTCAATACACATGACCCTTGACCCTATACAGTGAGGGGGTGAACTCTGAATATCCCTCTGCCACAGCAACGCGAGACCCTATGTTTGAGGGGCACTTATAGAGAGAGGGGGTATCAAATTTTCACCTAACCAGGAATTCCACACCCCATGCGGGGGGGGGGGTTGGGAATGGGGGACTCGCTCCCATGGGGAGTGGGGGAGGAGAATGGGGGACTCGCTCCCACAGGGAGTGGGGGGGGTGTGGAATGGGGGACTCGCTCCCACGGGTAGTGGGGAGGGTGTGGAATGGGGGACTCGCTCCCACGGGTAGTGGGGGGGGTGTGGAATGGGGGACTCGCTCCCACGGGGAGTGGGGGGGGGGGGAATGGGGGACTCGCTCCCATGGGGTGTGGGGGGAGAATGGGGGACTCGCTCCCATGGGTAGTGGGGGGGGTGTGGAATGGGGGACTCGCTCCCATGGGGAGTGGGGGGGGGGAAATTGGGGACTCGCTCCCACGGGGAGTGGGGGTGGGGGTGGAATGGGGGACTCGCTCCCATAGGGGGGAGAGTGGGGCCTCACTCCCACGATCTACTGCGTAGAGCCACGACGTATTGAAAGGGGGAGTCTGGATAAACACAGGAGAGAGAGAGAGGGGGTTGGGGATAGAGGGGGTGCGGTGGAGCCCGTACAGCAGGGCCTAGAGGGACCAAATGGCCTGTGCCCGAGGCGATGCCACTTGACGTGCGTCAGTTAAGCGAAGGCGCCATTTCATGGCCGGTTGCTTTGTCTGGCTAGGCCCTGGCTGAAATGCTGACGGAGAACGCCACACTCACCAGCCTAAATATCGAGTCAAACTTTATCAGTGGGTCAGCCATGGTCGCGATCGTGAAGGCAGTGCGAGGGAATACCACATTAACGGAGCTGAAAATCGACAACCAGGCAAGTTTCCACCTCGCGGCCAAACGGCCCGGAGAGACGCCCCTCCGGGGTCGCGCAAGAGTTGAGAGGTCATGTCCAGGACGTTGGTTAGGCCCACTGTCGGACGACTGCGTTCAATTCTGGTCTCCCCGCTGTAGGAAGGATTTTGTGAAAGGGGTTCAGAAAAGATTGACAAGGATGTTGGAGGGTTTGAGCTACAGGGAGAGGCTGAACAGGCCGGGGCTGTTTTCCCTGGAGCGTCGGAGGCTGAGGGGTGACCTTATAGAGGTTTACAAAATCATGAGGGGCATGGATAGGGTAAATAGACAAGGTCTTTTCCATGGGATGGGGGAGTCCAGAACTAGAGGGGCATAGGTTTAGGGTGAGAGGGGAAAGGGACCTGAGGGGCAACTTTTTCACACAGAGGGTGGTGCGTGTATGGAATGAGCTGCCAGAGGAAGTGGTGGAGGCTGGTACAATGACAGCATTTAAAAGACATCTGGATGGGGACAGGAATAGGAAGGGTTTGGGGGGATATGGGCCAAGTGCTGGCAAATGGGACTAGATTAGGTTGGGATATCTGGGTGGGCATGGACGGGTTGGGCTGAAGGGTCTGTTTCCGTGCTGTGTACGTCTCGATGACTCTATGAGGTGGGTTGGTGGCTGAGCAGATGTTCCATTGGGATCGTTGTCCAGCCCAAAGGAACGGAAATTCCCAGGAAGGAGCAGGCGAGGGATGGAAGTTTCCAGAAGTAAAGACGGTGAGCTGACCTGAGAAAGGTGCAAACCCCGGGAAGAGCTGGTTTCACAAAACAGGAAACGTGCTCAAAGCCAGAGCTGTGGAGAGGAGAGCTCAAAGCAGCAGGTGCCAGGGTAGGAGTGTGGACTGAAGACTGGCCGGGTTAAGGACAACAGAGAGAGGGGGAGAGAGACAGTGTGTGTTAGATGTGGGTCAGCCACACGTCAGGAGGTTACAAGCAGGTTGTGTGTTAGTCCCCTGACATGACTATAGCTCTCACTGGGGTACAGTCCCATACACACACACACTCTCACTGGGGTACGGTCCGACACACACACTGACTCTCACTGGGGGTCAGTCCCACACACACACACTGACTGATTCTCACTGGGGTACAGACCCACACACGCACACACTGACTCTCACTGGGGGGTCAGTCCCACACACACACACACACACAGACTGACTCTCACTGGGGTACAGACCCACACACACACACACTGACTCTCACTGGGGGGTCAGTCCCACACACACACATTGACTCTCACTGGGGTACAGTACCACACACACACACACACACTGATTGACTCTCGCTGGGGTACAGTCCCACACACACACACACACTGATTGACTCTCGCTGGGGTACAGTCCCACACACACACACACTCAGACTCTCACTGGGGTACAGTCCCACACACACACAATGACTCTCACTGGGGTCAGTCACACACACACACACACACACTGACTCTCACTGGGGTACAGTCCCCCCCACACACACACTGACTCACACTGGGGGGTCAGTCCCACACACACACACTGACTCGCACTGGGGGGTCAGTTTCTCTCACACACACACACACACACACAGACTCTCACTGGGCTACAGTCACACACACACACACACACTGACTGACTCTCACTGGGGTACAGACCCACACACACACACACTGACTCTCACTGGGGGGTCAGTCACACACACACACACTGACTCTCACTGGGGTACAGTCCCACACACACACAGACTCTCACTGGGGTACAGTCCCACACACACTGACTGACTCTCACTGGGGGGTTAGTCCCACACACACACACACACACACACAGACTCTCACTGGGGTACAGTCCCACACACACACAGACTGACTCTCACTGAGGGGTCAGTCCCACACACACACAGACTGACTCTCACTGGGGTACAGTCCCCCACACACACACACTGACTCACACTGGCGGGTCAGTCCCACACACACACACACACACACACACACACTGACTCACACTGGCGGGTCAGTCCCACACACACACACACACTGACTCGCACTGGGGGGTCAGTCTCTCTCACACACACACACACACACACACACACACACACACTCACACTGGGGTACAGTCCCACACACACAGACTCACACTGGGGGGTCAGTCCCACACACACAGACTCACACTGGGGGACAGTCCCACACACACACACTGACTCTCACTGGGAGGTCAGTCCCACACACACACTGACTCACACTGGGGTACAGTCCCACACACACACTGACTGACTCTCAATGGGGGGTTAGTCCCACACACACACACACACACACACAGACTCTCACTGGGGTACAGACGCAGACACACACACTGCCTCTCACTGGGGTACAGTACCACACACACACACTGACTCTCACTGGGCTACAGTCCCACACACACACACACACACACACTGACTCTCACTGGGCTACAGTCCCCCACACACACACACACACACTGACTCTCACTGGGGTACAGTCCCACACACACAAACTGACTCTCACTGGGCTACAGTCCCACACACACACACACTGACTCTCACTGGGCTACAGTCCCACACACACACACACACACTGACTCTCACTGGGGGTACAGTCCCACACACACACTGACTCTCATAGGGGTACAGTCCCACACACACACTGACTCTCACTGGGCTGCAGTCCCACACACACACACACACTGACGCTCACTGGGCTACAGTCCCACACACACACTGACTCTCACTGGGCTACAGTCCCACTCACACACACACTGACTCTCACTGGGGTACAGTCACACACACACACACACACACACTGACTCTCACTGGGGTACAGTCACACACACACAGAGACTCTCACTGGGTTACAGTCCCACACACACACTGACTCTCACTGGGGTACAGTCCCACACACACACTGATACTGACTGGGGTACAGTCCCACACACACACTGATACTGACTGGGGGGTCAGTCCCACATACACACACTGACTCTCACTGGGGTACAGTCCCACACACACACACTGACTCTCACTGGGTTACAGTCCCACACACACACTGACTCACACTGGGGGGTCAGCCCCACATACACACACTGACTCTCACTGGGGTACAGTCCCACACACACACACACTGATACTGACTGGGGTACAGTCCCACACACACACACTCTCTCCCACTGGGGTACAGTCCCCCACACACACACTGACCCACACTGGGGGGTCAGTCCCACACACACACACACACACACACTGACTGACTCTCACTGGGCTACAGTCCCCCACACACTGACTGACTCTCACTGGGGTACAGTCTCACACACACACACAGACTCTCACTGGGGTACAGTCCCACACACACACACACACACTCACTGGGGTACAGTCACACACACACACACACACTGACTCTCCCTGGGCTACAGTCCCCGATACACACACACTAACTCTCACTGGGCTACAGTCCCACACACACATACACACACTGACTCTCACTGGGGTACAGACCCCCCACACACACACACTGACTCTCACTGGGGTACAGTCACACACACACACTGACTCTCCCTGGGCTACAGTCCCACACACACACACTGACTCTCACTGGGGTACAGTCCCACACAAACACACTGACTCACACTGGGGTACAGTCTCACACACACATTGACTCACACTGGGGGGTCAGTCCCACACACACACACTGACTCTCACTGGGGTACAGTCCCACACACACACACTGTCTCTCACTGGGGTACAGTCCCACACACACACACTGACTCTCACTGGGGTACAGTACCACCCACACACACACTGACTCTCACAGGGGTACAGCCCCACACACACACACACACACACACACACACTGACTGACTCTCACTGGGGTACAGTCCCACATACACACACTGACTCTCACTGGGCTACAGTCCCACACACACACACTGATACTGACTGGGGTACAGTCCCACACACACACACTCTCTCCCACTGGGGTACAGTCCCACACACACACACTGACTCACACTGGGGGGGGTACAGTCCCACCCACACACCCACATACACACACTGACTCTCCCTGGGCTACAGTCCCCGACACACACACACACTGACTCTCACTGGGGTACAGTCACACACACACACACTGACTCTCACTGGGCTACAGACCCACACACACACACTGACTCTCACTGGGGTACAGTCTCACACACACACACACACTGACTCTCACTGGGGTACAGTCCCACACACACACAAACTGACTCTCACTGGGCTACAGTCCCACACACACACACTAACTCTCACTGGGCTACAGTCCCACACACACACACACTGACTCTCACTGGGCTACAGTCCCACACACACACACACACACTGACTCTCACTGGGGTACAGTCTCTCGCTCTCTCACACGCACAGACATACACTGACTCTCACTGGGGTACAGTCCCACACACACACTGACTCTCATAGGGGTACAGTCCCACACACACACTGACTCTCACTGGGCTGCAGTCCCACACACACACACACACACACTGACTCTCACTGGGGAACAGTCACACACACACACTGACTCTCACTGGGCTACAGACCCACACACACACACTAACTCTCACTGGGCTACAGTCCCACACACACTGACTCTCACTGGGGTACAGTCCCACACACACACAAACTGACTCTCACTGGGCTACAGTCCCACACACACACACTAACTCTCACTGGGCTACAGTCCCACACACACACACACACTGACTCTCACTGGGCTACAGTCCCACACACACACACACACACACTGACTCTCACTGGGGTACAGTCTCTCGCTCTCTCACACGCACAGACATACACTGACTCTCACTGGGGTACAGTCCCACACACACACTGACTCTCATAGGGGTACAGTCCCACACACACACTGACTCTCACTGGGCTGTAGTCCCACACACACACTGACTCACACTGGGGTACAGTCCCACACACACACTGACTGACTCTCAATGGGGGGTTAGTCACACACACACAGACTCTCACTGGGGTACAGACCCACACACACACACACTGACTCTCACTGGGGTACAGTACCACACACACACACACACACTGACTCTCAATGGGCTACAGTCCCACACACACACACACACACACTGACTCTCACTGGGGTACAGTCCCACACACACAAACTGACTCTCACTGGGCTACAGTCCCACACACACACACACTGACTCTCACTGGGCTACAGTCCCACACACACACACACACACACACACTGACTCTCACTGGGGTACAGTCCCACACACACAAACTGACTCTCACTGGGCTACAGTCCACTCACACACACACTGACTCTCACTGGGCTACAGTCCACTCACACACACACTGACTCTCACTGGGGTACAGTCACACACACACACACACACACACTGACTCTCACTGGGGTACAGTCACACACACACAGAGACTCTCACTGGGCTACAGTCCCACACACACACACACACTGACTCTCACTGGGCTACAGTCCCACACACACACACTGACTCTCACTGGGGTACAGTCCTACACACACAAACTGACTCTCACTGGGTTACAGTCCCACACACACATACACACACACTGACTCTCACTGGGCTACAGTCCCACACACACAAACTGACTCTCACTGGGCTACAGTCCCACACACACACACTGACTCTCACTGGGGTACAGTCCCACACAAACACACTGACTCACACTGGGGTACAGTCTCACACACACACTGACTCACACTGGGGGGTCAGTCCCACATACACACACTGACTCTCACTGGGGTACATTCCTCCCCACAAACACACTGACTCTCATAGGGGTACAGTCCCACACACACACTGACTCTCACTGGGCTGCAGTCCCACACACACACTGACTCTCACTGGGCTACAGTCCCACACACACACTGACTCTCACTGGGCTACAGTCCCACACACACACACTGACTCTCACTGGGCGACAGTCCCACTCACACACACACTGACTCTCACTGGGGTACAGTCACACACACACAGAGACTCTCACTGGGTTACAGTCCCACACACACACTGACTCTCACTGGGGTACAGTCCCACACACACACTGATACTGACTGGGGTACAGTCCCACACACACACTGACTCACACTGGGGGGTCAGTCCCACATACACACACTGACTCTCACTGGGGTACAGTCCCACACACACACTGACTCTCATAGGGGTACAGTCCCACACACACACTGACTCTCACTGGGCTGCAGTCCCACACACACACACTGACTCTCACTGGGCTACAGTCCCACACACACACACTGACTCTCACTGGGCTACAGTCCCACTCACACACACACTGACTCTCACTGGGGTACAGTCACACACACACACACACTGACTCTCACTGGGGTACAGTCACACACACACAGAGACTCTCACTGGGTTACAGTCCCACACACACACTGACTCTCACTGGGGTACAGTCCCACACACACACTGACTCTCACTGGGGTACAGTCCCACACACACACTGACTCACACTGGGGGGTCAGTCCCACATACACACACTGACTCTCACTGGGGTACAGTCCCACACACGCACACTGACTCTCACTGGGTTACAGTCCCACACACACACACACTGACTCTCACTGGGGTACAGTCCCACACACACACTGACTCACACTGGGGGGTCAGCCCCACATACACACACTGACTCTCACTGGGGTACAGTCCCACACACACACATTGACTCTCACCGGGTTACAGTCCCACACACACACACTGACTCTCACTGGGGTACAGTCCCACACACACACACACTGATACTGACTGGGGTACAGTCCCACACACACACACTCTCTCCCACTGGGGTACAGTCCCCCACACACACACTGACCCACACTGGGGGGTCAGTCACACACACACACACACACACACACACACACAGACTCTCACTGGGGTACAGTCCCACATAAAAAAACACACTGACTCTCACTGGGGTACAGTCCCACACACACACACACACACTGATACTGACTGGGGTACAGTCCCACACACACACACACTGACTCTCACTGGGGTACAGTCCCACACACACACACACTGACTCTCACTGGGGTACAGTCCCACACACACACACTGACTCTCACTGGGGTACAGTACCACCCACACACACACTGACTCTCACAGGGGTACAGTCCCACACACACACACACACACTGACTGACTCTCACTGGGGTCCAGTCCCACACACACACACTGACTCTCACTGGGCTACAGTCCCACACACACACACTGATACTGACTGGGGTACAGTCCCACACACACACACTCTCTCCCACTGGGGTACAGTCCCACACACACACACTGACTCACACTGGGGGGGTCCGTCCCACACACACACACACACTCACTGGGGTACAGTCCCACCCACACACACACATACACACACTGACTCTCCCTGGGCTACAGTCCCCGACACACACACACACACACTGACTCTCACTGGGGTACAGTCACACACACACACACACACACACTGACTCTCACTGGGCTACAGACCCACACACACACACTGACTCTCACTGGGGTACAGTCTCACACACACACTGACTCTCACTGGGGTACAGTCCCACACACACACACACATACACACACTGACTCTCCCTGGGCTACAGTCCCCGACACACACACACACTGACTCTCACTGGGGAACAGTCACACACACACACACACTGACTCTCACTGGGCTACAGTCCCACACACACACACACACACACACACTGACTCTCACTGGGGTACAGTCCCACACACACAAACTGACTCTCACTGGGCTACAGTCCCACACACACACACTAACTCTCACTGGGCTACAGTACCACACACACACACACACACTGACTCTCACTGGGGTACAGTCTCTCGCTCTCTCACACGCACAGACATACACTGACTCTCACTGGGGTACAGTCCCACACACACACTGACTCTCATAGGGGTACAGTCCCACACACACACACACTGACTCTCACAGGGCTACAGTCCCACACACACACTGACTCTCACTGGGCTACAGTCCCACACACACACACTGACTCTCACTGGGCTACAGTCCCACTCACACACACACTGACTCTCACTGGGGTACAGTCACACACACACACACACTGACTCTCACTGGGGTACAGTCACACACACACACTGACTCTCACTGGGCTACAGTCCCACACACACACACACACACTGACTCACACTGGCGGGTCAGTCCCACACACACTGACTCGCACTGGGGGGTCAGTCTCTCACACACACACACACACACACACACACACTCACACTGGGGTACAGTCCCACACACACAGACTCACACTGGGGGGTCAGTCCCACACACACAGACTCACACTGGGGGACAGTCCCACACACACACACTGACTCTCACTGGGAGGTCAGTCCCACACACACACACTGACTCACACTGGGGTACAGTCCCACACACACACTGACTGACTCTCAATGGGGGGGTTAGTCCCACACACACACACACACACACACACACACAGCCTCTCACTGGGGTACAGTACCACACACACACTGACTCTCACTGGGTTACAGTCCCACACACACACACTGACTCTCACTGGGCTACAGTCCCACTCACACACACACTGACTCTCACTGGGGTACAGTCACACACACGCACACACACACACTGACTCTCACTGGGGTACAGTCCCACACAAACAAACTGACTCTCACTGGGCTACAGTCCCACACACACACACTAACTCTCACTGGGCTACAGTACCACACACACACACACACACACTGACTCTCACTGGGGTACAGTCTCTCGCTCTCTCACACGCACAGACATACACTGACTCTCACTGGGGTACAGTCCCACACACACACTGACTCTCATAGGGGTACAGTCCCACACACACACACACTGACTCTCACAGGGCTACAGTCCCACACACACACTGACTCTCACTGGGCTACAGTCCCACACACACACACTGACTCTCACTGGGCTACAGTCCCACTCACACACACACTGACTCTCACTGGGGTACAGTCACACACACACACACACACACACACTGACTCTCACTGGGGTACAGTCACACACACACACTGACTCTCACTGGGCTACAGTCCCACACACACACACACACACTGACTCACACTGGCGGGTCAGTCCCACACACACAGACTCGCACTGGGGGGTCAGTCTCTCACACACACACACACACACACACACACACACACACACTCACACTGGGGTACAGTCCCACACACACAGACTCACACTGGGGGGTCAGTCCCACACACACAGACTCACACTGGGGGACAGTCCCACACACACACACTGACTCTCACTGGGAGGTCAGTCCCACACACACACTGACTCACACTGGGGTACAGTCCCACACACACACTGACTGACTCTCAATGGGGGGGTTAGTCCCACACACACACACACACACACACACACACAGCCTCTCACTGGGGTACAGTACCACACACACACTGACTCTCACTGGGTTACAGTCCCACACACACACACTGACTCTCACTGGGCTACAGTCCCACTCACACACACACTGACTCTCACTGGGGTACAGTCACACACACGCACACACACACACTGACTCTCACTGGGGTACAGTCCCACACAAACAAACTGACTCTCACTGGGCTACAGTCCCACACACACACACTAACTCTCACTGGGCTACAGTACCACACACACACACACACACTGACTCTCATTGGGCTACAGTCCCACACTCACACACTGACTCTCACTGGGGTACAGTCTCTCACTCTCTCACACGCACAGACATACACTGACTCTCACTGGGGTACAGTCCCACACACACACTGACTCTCATAGGGGTACAGTCCCACACTCACACACTGACTCTCACTGGGGTACAGTCCCACACACACACTGACTCTCATAGGGGTACAGTCCCACACACACACTGACTCTCACTGGGCTGCAGTCCCACACACACACACTGACTCTCACTGGGCTACAGTCCCACAAACACACTGACTCTCACTGGGCTACAGTCCCACACACACACACTGACTCTCACTGGGCTACAGTCCCACTCACACACACACTGACTCTCCCTGGGGTACAGTCACACACACACACACACACACACACACACACACTGACTCTCACTGGGGTACAGTCACACACACACACAGAGACTCTCACTGGGTTACAGTCCCACACACACACTGACTCACTGGGGTACAGTCCCCCACACACACTGATACTGACTGGGGTACAGTCCCACACACACACTGACTCACACTGGGGGGTCAGTCCCACATACACACACACTGACTCTCACTGGGGTACAGTCCCACACACACACTGATTCACACTGGGGGGTCAGCCCCACATACACACACTGACTCTCACTGGGGTACAGTCCCACACACACACATTGACTCTCACTGGGTTACAGTCCCACACACACACACTGACTCTCACTGGGGTACAGTCCCACACACACACACACTGATACTGACTGGGGTACAGTCCCACACACACACACTCTCTCCCACTGGGGTACAGTCCCCCACACACACACTGACCCACACTGGGGGGTCAGTCCCACACACACACACACACTGACTCTCACTGGGGTACAGTCCCACACACACACACTGACTCTCACAGGGGTACAGTCCCACACACACACACACACACACTGACTGACTCTCACTGGGGTACAGTCCCACACACACAAACTGACTCTCACTGGGCTACAGTCCCATACACACTGACTCTCACTGGGATACAGTCCCACACACACACACACACACTGACTCTCACTGGGATACAGTCCCACACACACACACTCACTGGGGTACAGTCACACACACACACACTGACTCTCCCTGGGCTACAGTCCCCGATACACACACACTAACTCTCACTGAGCTACAGTCCCACACACACATACACACACTGACTCTCACTGGGGTACAGTCCCCCCCACACACACACACTGACTCTCACTGGGGTACAGTCACACACACACACTGACTCTCCCTGGGCTACAGTCCCACACACACACTCTGACTCTCACTGGGGTACAGTCCCACACAAACACACTGACTCACACTGGGGTACAGTCTCACACACACACTGACTCACACTGGGGGGTCAGTCCCACATACACACACTGACTCTCACTGGGGTACAGTCTCACACACACACACTGACTCTCACTGGGGTACAGTCCCACACACACACACTGACTCACACTGGGGTACTGTCCCACACACACACACTGACTCTCACTGGGTTACAGTCCCACACACACACACTGACTCTCACTGGGGTACAGTCCCACACACACACACACACACTGATACTGACTGGGGTACAGTCCCACACACACACTCTCCCACTGGGGTACAGTCCCACACACACACTGACTCTCACTGGGGTACAGTCCCACACACACACACTGACTCTCACTGGGGTACAGTCCCACACACACACACTGACTCTCACAGGGGTACAGTCCCACACACACACACACACACACACTGACTGACTCTCACTGGGGTACAGTCCCACACACACACACTGACTCTCACTGGGCTACAGTCCCACACACACACACTGATACTGACTGGGGTACAGTCCCACACACACACACTCTCTCCCACTGGGGTACAGTCCCACACACACACACTGACTCACACTGGGGGGGTCCGTCCCACACACACACACACACACACACTGGGGTACAGTCCCACCCACACACACACATACACACACTGACTCTCCCTGGGCTACAGTCCCCGACACACACACACACTGACTCTCACTGGGGTACAGTCACACACACACACACACACACTGACTCTCACTGGGCTACAGACCCACACACACACACTGACTCTCACTGGGGTACAGTCTCACACACACACTGACTCTCACTGGGGTACAGTCCCACACACACACACACATACACACACTGACTCTCCCTGGGCTACAGTCCCCGACACACACACACACTGACTCTCACTGGGGAACAGTCACACACACACACACTGACTCTCACTGGGCTACAGTCCCACACACACACACACACACACACTGACTCTCACTGGGGTACAGTCCCACACACACAAACTGACTCTCACTGGGCTACAGTCCCACACACACACACTAACTCTCACTGGGCTACAGTCCCACACACACACACACACACTGACTCTCACTGGGGTACAGTCTCTCGCTCTCTCACACGCACAGACATACACTGACTCTCACTGGGGTACAGTCCCACACACACACTGACTCTCATAGGGGTACAGTCCCACACACACACTGACTCTCACTGGGCTGCAGTCCCACACACACACACACACACACTGACTCTCACTGGGCTACAGTCCCACACACACACTGACTCTCACTGGGCTACAGTCCCACACACACACACTGACTCTCACTGGGCTACAGTCCCACTCACACACACACTGACTCTCACTGGGGTACAGTCCCACTCACACACACACTGACTCTCACTGGGGTACAGTCACACACACACACACACACACACTGACTCTCACTGGGGTACAGTCACACACACACACAGAGACTCTCACTGGGTTACAGTCCCACACACACACTGACTCACTGGGGTACAGTCCCACACACACACTGATACTGACTGGGGTACAGTCCCACACACACACTGACTCACACTGGGGGGTCAGTCCCACATACACACACACTGACTCTCACTGGGGTACAGTCCCACACACACACTGATTCACACTGGGGGGTCAGCCCCACATACACACACTGACTCTCACTGGGGTACAGTCCCACACACACACATTGACTCTCACTGGGTTACAGTCCCACACACACACACTGACTCTCACTGGGGTACAGTCCCACACACACACACACTGATACTGACTGGGGTACAGTCCCACACACACACACTCTCTCCCACTGGGGTACAGTCCCCCACACACACACTGACCCACACTGGGGGGTCAGTCCCACACACACACACACACACTGACTCTCACAGGGGTACAGTCCCACACACACACACACTGACTGACTCTCACTGGGGTACAGTCCCACACACACAAACTGACTCTCACTGGGCTACAGTCCCACACACACACACACACTGACTCTCACTGGGGTACAGTCCCACACACACACACACACACTGACTCTCACTGGGATACAGTCCCACACACACACACACACACTCACTGGGGTACAGTCACACACACACACTGACTCTCCCTGGGCTACAGTCCCCGATACACACACACTAACTCTCACTGGGCTACAGTCCCACACACACATACACACACTGACTCTCACTGGGGTACAGTCCCCCCCACACATACACACTGACTCTCACTGGGGTACAGTCCCACACAAACACACTGACTCACACTGGGGTACAGTCTCACACACACACTGACTCACACTGGGGGGTCAGTCCCACATACACACACTGACTCTCACTGGGGTACAGTCTCACACACACACACACTGACTCTCACTGGGGTACAGTCCCACACACACACACTGACTCACACTGGGGTACTGTCCCACACACACACACTGACTCTCACTGGGTTACAGTCCCACACACACACACTGACTCTCACTGGGGTACAGTCCCACACACACACACACACACTGATACTGACTGGGGTACAGTCCCACACACACACTCTCCCACTGGGGTACAGTCCCACACACACACTGACTCTCACTGGGGTACAGTCCCACACACACACACTGACTCTCACTGGGGTACAGTACCACCCACACACACACTGACTCTCACAGGGGTACAATCCCACACACACACACTGACTGACTCTCAGTGGGGTACAGTCCCACACACACACACACACTGACTCTCACTGGGCTACAGTCCCACACACACACACACTGATACTGACTGGGGTACAGTCCCACACACACACACTCTCTCCCACTGGGGTACAGTCCCACACACACACACTGACTCACACTGGGGGGGTCAGTCCCACACACACACACACTCACTGGGGTACAGTCCCACCCACACACACACATACACACACTGACTCTCCCTGGGCTACAGTCCCCGACACACACACACACTGACTCTCACTGGGGTACAGTCACACACACACACTGACTCTCACTGGGCTACAGACCCACACACACACACTAACTCTCACTGGGCTACAGTCCCACACACACACACACACACTGACTGACTCTCACTGGGGTACAGTCACACACACACACACTGACTCTCACTGGGCTACAGTCCCACACACACACACTGACTCTCACTGGGGCACAGTCACACACACACACACACACACTGACTCTCACTGGGGTACAGTCCCACACACTGACTCACACTGACTGACTCTCACTGGGGTACAGTCCCACACACACACACACTCTCTCCCACTGGGGTACAGTCCCACACACACACACTGACTCACACTGGGGGGGTCAGTCCCACACACACACACACACACTGACTCTCACTGAGGTACAGTCACACACACACACACTGACTCTCACTGGGCTACAGTCCCACACACACACACTGACTCACACTGGGGGGGTCAGTCCCACACACACACACACACACTGACTCTCACTGGGGTACAGTCCCACACACACACACTGACTCTCACTGGGCTACAGTCCCACACACACACACTGACTCTCACTGGGGCACAGTCACACACACACACAGACTCTCACTGGGGTACAGTCCCACACACACACACACACACACACTGACTGACTCTCACTGGGGTACAGTCCCACACACACACACACACACTCTCTCCCACTGGGGTACAGTCCCACACACACACACTGACTCACACTGGGGGGGTCAGTCCCACACACACACACACACTGACTCTCACTGAGGTACAGTACCACCCACACACACACTGACTCTCACAGGGGTACAGTCCCACACACACATACACACACACTGACTGACTCTCACTGGGGTACAGTCCCACACACACCAACTGACTCTCACTGGGCTACAGTCCCACACACACACACTGACTCTCACTGGGGTACAGTCCCCCACACACACACACTCACTGGGGTACAGTCCCACACACACTCACTGGGGTACAGTCCCACATACACACACTGACTCTCACTGGGCTACAGTCCCACACACACACTGACTCTCACTGGGGTACAGTCACACACACACACACACACTGACTCTCACTGGGGTACAGTCCCCCCCCACACACACACACTGACTCTCACTGGGGCACAGTCCCCCCACACACACACACACTGACTCTCACTGGGGCACAGTCCCCCCACACACACACACACTGACTCTCACTGGGGCACAGTCACACACACACTGACTCTCACTGGGGTACATTCACACACACACTGACTCTCAATGGGGTACATTCACACACACACTGACTCTCACTGGGCTACAGTCCCACACACACACACTGACTCTCACTGGGCTACAGTCACACACACACACACACAAACTCTCACTGGGCTACAGTCACACACACACACACACTGACTCTCACTGGGGTACAGTCCCACACACACACACTGATACTGACTGGGGTACAGTCCCACACACACACACACTCTCTCCCACTGGGGTACAGTCCCACACACACACACACTGACTCACACTGGGGGGGTCAGTCCCACACACACACACACACACACTGACTCTCACTGGGGCACAGTCACACACACACACACACACACTGACTCTCACTGGGCTACAGTCCCACACACACACACACACACTGACTGACTCTCACTGGGGTACAGTCCCCCCCCCACACACACACTCTCTCCCACTGGGGTACAGTCCCACACACACACACTGACTCACACTGAGGGGGTCAGTCCCACACACACACACACACTGACTGACTCTCACTGGGGTACAGTCCCACACACACCAACTGACTCTCACTGGGGTACAGTCCCACACACACACACACTCACTGGGGTACAGTCCCACACACACTCACTGGCGTACAGTCCCACATACACAAACTGACTCTCCCTGGGCTACAGTCCCCGACACACACACACACTGACTCTCACTGGGGTACAGTCACACACAAACACACTGACTCTCACTGGGCTACAGTCCCACACACACACTGACTCTCACTGGGGTACAGTCACACACACACACACACACACACTGACTCTCACTGGGCTACAGTCCCACACACACACACACACACTGACTCTCACTGGGGCACAGTCCCCCCACACACACACACACTGACTCTCACTGGGGCACAGTCACACACACACTGACTCTCACTGGGGTACATTCACACACACACTGACTCTCACTGGGGTACAGTCACACACACACACACACTGACTCTCACTGGGGTACAGTCACACACACACACACACACTGACTCTCACTGGGCTACAGTCCCACACACACACACTGACTCTCACTGGGCTACAGTCACACACACACACACACACTAACTCTCACTGGGCTACAGTCCCACACACACACACACTGACTCTCACTGGGGTACAGTCCCCCCACGCACACACACTGACTCTCACTGGGGTACAATCCCACACACACACACTGACTCTCCCTGGGCTACAGTCCCCGATACACACACACTGACTCTTACTGGGGTACAGTCACACACACACACACACTGACTCTCACTGGGGTACAGTCCCACACACACACACACACACTGACTTACACTGGGGTACAGTCCCCCCCACACACTGATACTGACTCTCCCTGGGCTACAGTCCCACACACACACACACTGACTCTCACTGGGGTACTGTCCCACACACACACTGACTCACACTGGGGGGTCAGTCCCACATACACACACTGACTCTCACTGGGGTACAGTCCCACACACACACACTGACTCTCATTGGGGGGTCAGTCCCACATACACACACTGACTCACACTGGGGTACAGTCCCACACACACACACACTGACTCTCACTGGGTTACAGTCCCACACACACACACTGACTCTCACTAGGGTACAGTCCCCCACACACACACACACACTGATACTGACTGGGGTACAGTCCCACACACACACTGACTCTCACTGGGGTACAGTCCCACACACACACACTGACTCTCACTGGGGTACAGTCCCACACACACACACTGACTCTCACAGGGGTACAGTCCCACACACACACACACACACACACTGACTGACTCTCACTGGGGTACAGTCCCACACACACACACTGACTCTCACTGGGCTACAGTCCCACACACACACACTGATACTGACTGGGGTACAGTCCCACACACACACACTCTCTCCCACTGGGGTACAGTCCCACACACACACACTGACTCACACTGGGGGGGTCCGTCCCACACACACACACACACACACACTGGGGTACAGTCCCACCCACACACACACATACACACACTGACTCTCCCTGGGCTACAGTCCCCGACACACACACACACTGACTCTCACTGGGGTACAGTCACACACACACACACACACACTGACTCTCACTGGGCTACAGACCCACACACACACACTGACTCTCACTGGGGTACAGTCTCACACACACACTGACTCTCACTGGGGTACAGTCCCACACACACACACACATACACACACTGACTCTCCCTGGGCTACAGTCCCCGACACACACACACACTGACTCTCACTGGGGAACAGTCACACACACACACACTGACTCTCACTGGGCTACAGTCCCACACACACACACACACACACACTGACTCTCACTGGGGTACAGTCCCACACACACAAACTGACTCTCACTGGGCTACAGTCCCACACACACACACTAACTCTCACTGGGCTACAGTCCCACACACACACACACACACTGACTCTCACTGGGGTACAGTCTCTCGCTCTCTCACACGCACAGACATACACTGACTCTCACTGGGGTACAGTCCCACACACACACTGACTCTCATAGGGGTACAGTCCCACACACACACTGACTCTCACTGGGCTGCAGTCCCACACACACACACACACACACTGACTCTCACTGGGCTACAGTCCCACACACACACTGACTCTCACTGGGCTACAGTCCCACACACACACACTGACTCTCACTGGGCTACAGTCCCACTCACACACACACTGACTCTCACTGGGGTACAGTCCCACTCACACACACACTGACTCTCACTGGGGTACAGTCACACACACACACACACACACACTGACTCTCACTGGGGTACAGTCACACACACACACAGAGACTCTCACTGGGTTACAGTCCCACACACACACTGACTCACTGGGGTACAGTCCCACACACACACTGATACTGACTGGGGTACAGTCCCACACACACACTGACTCACACTGGGGGGTCAGTCCCACATACACACACACTGACTCTCACTGGGGTACAGTCCCACACACACACTGATTCACACTGGGGGGTCAGCCCCACATACACACACTGACTCTCACTGGGGTACAGTCCCACACACACACATTGACTCTCACTGGGTTACAGTCCCACACACACACACTGACTCTCACTGGGGTACAGTCCCACACACACACACACTGATACTGACTGGGGTACAGTCCCACACACACACACTCTCTCCCACTGGGGTACAGTCCCCCACACACACACTGACCCACACTGGGGGGTCAGTCCCACACACACACACACACACTGACTCTCACAGGGGTACAGTCCCACACACACACACACTGACTGACTCTCACTGGGGTACAGTCCCACACACACAAACTGACTCTCACTGGGCTACAGTCCCACACACACACACACACTGACTCTCACTGGGGTACAGTCCCACACACACACACACACACTGACTCTCACTGGGATACAGTCCCACACACACACACACACACTCACTGGGGTACAGTCACACACACACACTGACTCTCCCTGGGCTACAGTCCCCGATACACACACACTAACTCTCACTGGGCTACAGTCCCACACACACATACACACACTGACTCTCACTGGGGTACAGTCCCCCCCACACATACACACTGACTCTCACTGGGGTACAGTCCCACACAAACACACTGACTCACACTGGGGTACAGTCTCACACACACACTGACTCACACTGGGGGGTCAGTCCCACATACACACACTGACTCTCACTGGGGTACAGTCTCACACACACACACACTGACTCTCACTGGGGTACAGTCCCACACACACACACTGACTCACACTGGGGTACTGTCCCACACACACACACTGACTCTCACTGGGTTACAGTCCCACACACACACACTGACTCTCACTGGGGTACAGTCCCACACACACACACACACACTGATACTGACTGGGGTACAGTCCCACACACACACTCTCCCACTGGGGTACAGTCCCACACACACACTGACTCTCACTGGGGTACAGTCCCACACACACACACTGACTCTCACTGGGGTACAGTACCACCCACACACACACTGACTCTCACAGGGGTACAATCCCACACACACACACTGACTGACTCTCAGTGGGGTACAGTCCCACACACACACACACACTGACTCTCACTGGGCTACAGTCCCACACACACACACACTGATACTGACTGGGGTACAGTCCCACACACACACACTCTCTCCCACTGGGGTACAGTCCCACACACACACACTGACTCACACTGGGGGGGTCAGTCCCACACACACACACACTCACTGGGGTACAGTCCCACCCACACACACACATACACACACTGACTCTCCCTGGGCTACAGTCCCCGACACACACACACACTGACTCTCACTGGGGTACAGTCACACACACACACTGACTCTCACTGGGCTACAGACCCACACACACACACTAACTCTCACTGGGCTACAGTCCCACACACACACACACACACTGACTGACTCTCACTGGGGTACAGTCACACACACACACACTGACTCTCACTGGGCTACAGTCCCACACACACACACTGACTCTCACTGGGGCACAGTCACACACACACACACACACACTGACTCTCACTGGGGTACAGTCCCACACACTGACTCACACTGACTGACTCTCACTGGGGTACAGTCCCACACACACACACACTCTCTCCCACTGGGGTACAGTCCCACACACACACACTGACTCACACTGGGGGGGTCAGTCCCACACACACACACACACACTGACTCTCACTGAGGTACAGTCACACACACACACACTGACTCTCACTGGGCTACAGTCCCACACACACACACTGACTCACACTGGGGGGGTCAGTCCCACACACACACACACACACTGACTCTCACTGGGGTACAGTCCCACACACACACACTGACTCTCACTGGGCTACAGTCCCACACACACACACTGACTCTCACTGGGGCACAGTCACACACACACACAGACTCTCACTGGGGTACAGTCCCACACACACACACACACACACACTGACTGACTCTCACTGGGGTACAGTCCCACACACACACACACACACTCTCTCCCACTGGGGTACAGTCCCACACACACACACTGACTCACACTGGGGGGGTCAGTCCCACACACACACACACACTGACTCTCACTGAGGTACAGTACCACCCACACACACACTGACTCTCACAGGGGTACAGTCCCACACACACATACACACACACTGACTGACTCTCACTGGGGTACAGTCCCACACACACCAACTGACTCTCACTGGGCTACAGTCCCACACACACACACTGACTCTCACTGGGGTACAGTCCCCCACACACACACACTCACTGGGGTACAGTCCCACACACACTCACTGGGGTACAGTCCCACATACACACACTGACTCTCACTGGGCTACAGTCCCACACACACACTGACTCTCACTGGGGTACAGTCACACACACACACACACACTGACTCTCACTGGGGTACAGTCCCCCCCCACACACACACACTGACTCTCACTGGGGCACAGTCCCCCCACACACACACACACTGACTCTCACTGGGGCACAGTCCCCCCACACACACACACACTGACTCTCACTGGGGCACAGTCACACACACACTGACTCTCACTGGGGTACATTCACACACACACTGACTCTCAATGGGGTACATTCACACACACACTGACTCTCACTGGGCTACAGTCCCACACACACACACTGACTCTCACTGGGCTACAGTCACACACACACACACACAAACTCTCACTGGGCTACAGTCACACACACACACACACTGACTCTCACTGGGGTACAGTCCCACACACACACACTGATACTGACTGGGGTACAGTCCCACACACACACACACTCTCTCCCACTGGGGTACAGTCCCACACACACACACACTGACTCACACTGGGGGGGTCAGTCCCACACACACACACACACACACTGACTCTCACTGGGGCACAGTCACACACACACACACACACACTGACTCTCACTGGGCTACAGTCCCACACACACACACACACACTGACTGACTCTCACTGGGGTACAGTCCCCCCCCCACACACACACTCTCTCCCACTGGGGTACAGTCCCACACACACACACTGACTCACACTGAGGGGGTCAGTCCCACACACACACACACACTGACTGACTCTCACTGGGGTACAGTCCCACACACACCAACTGACTCTCACTGGGGTACAGTCCCACACACACACACACTCACTGGGGTACAGTCCCACACACACTCACTGGCGTACAGTCCCACATACACAAACTGACTCTCCCTGGGCTACAGTCCCCGACACACACACACACTGACTCTCACTGGGGTACAGTCACACACAAACACACTGACTCTCACTGGGCTACAGTCCCACACACACACTGACTCTCACTGGGGTACAGTCACACACACACACACACACACACTGACTCTCACTGGGCTACAGTCCCACACACACACACACACACTGACTCTCACTGGGGCACAGTCCCCCCACACACACACACACTGACTCTCACTGGGGCACAGTCACACACACACTGACTCTCACTGGGGTACATTCACACACACACTGACTCTCACTGGGGTACAGTCACACACACACACACACTGACTCTCACTGGGGTACAGTCACACACACACACACACACTGACTCTCACTGGGCTACAGTCCCACACACACACACTGACTCTCACTGGGCTACAGTCACACACACACACACACACTAACTCTCACTGGGCTACAGTCCCACACACACACACACTGACTCTCACTGGGGTACAGTCCCCCCACGCACACACACTGACTCTCACTGGGGTACAATCCCACACACACACACTGACTCTCCCTGGGCTACAGTCCCCGATACACACACACTGACTCTTACTGGGGTACAGTCACACACACACACACACTGACTCTCACTGGGGTACAGTCCCACACACACACACACACACTGACTTACACTGGGGTACAGTCCCCCCCACACACTGATACTGACTCTCCCTGGGCTACAGTCCCACACACACACACACTGACTCTCACTGGGGTACTGTCCCACACACACACTGACTCACACTGGGGGGTCAGTCCCACATACACACACTGACTCTCACTGGGGTACAGTCCCACACACACACACTGACTCTCATTGGGGGGTCAGTCCCACATACACACACTGACTCACACTGGGGTACAGTCCCACACACACACACACTGACTCTCACTGGGTTACAGTCCCACACACACACACTGACTCTCACTAGGGTACAGTCCCCCACACACACACACACACTGATACTGACTGGGGTACAGTCCCACACACACACTCTCTCTCCCACTGGGGTACAGTCCCACACACAAACACACTGACTCTCACTGGGGTACAGTCCCACACACACACACTGACTCTCACTGGGGTACAGTACCACCCACACACACACTGACTCTCACAGGGGTACAGTCCCACACACACACACTGACTGACTCTCACTGTGGTACAGTCCCACACACACACACTGACTCACTGGGCTACAGTCCCACACACACACACCGACTCTCACTGGGCTACAGTCCCACATACACACACTGATACTGACTGGGGTACAGTCCCACACACACACACTCTCTCCCACTGGGGTACAGTCCCACACACACACACACTGACTCACACTGGGGGGGGTAAGTCCCACACACACACACACACTCACTGGGGTACTGTCCCACACACACACACACATACACACACTGACTCTCCCTGGGCTACAGTCCCCGACACACACACACACTGACTCTCACTGGGGTACAGTCACACACACACACACTGACTCTCACTGGGCTACAGACCCACACACACACACTGACTCTCACTGGGGTACAGTCTCACACACACACACACACTCACTGGGGTACAGTCCCACACACACACACACATACACACACTGACTCTCCCTGGGCTACAGTCCCCGACACACACACACACTGACTCTCACTGGGCTACAGTCCCACACACACACACACTGACTGACTCTCACTGGGGTACAGTCCCCTCCACACACACACACTGACTCTCACTGGGGCACAGTCACACACACACACTGACTCTCCCTGGGCTACAGTCCCACACACACACACTGATACTGACTTGTGTACAGCCCCACACACACACACTCTCTCCCACTGGGGTACAGTCCCACACACACACACTAACTCACACTGGGGGGGGGGTCAGTCCCACACACACACACACTGACTCTCACTGGGGTACAGTACCACCCACACACACACAGACTCTCACAGGGGTACAGTCCCACACACACACACACACACACACACACTGACTGACTCTCACTGGGGTACAGTCCCACACACACAAACTGACTCTCACTGGGCTACAGTCCCCCACACACACACTGACTCTCACTGGGGTACAGTCCCACACACACACACTCACTGGGGTACAGTCCCACACACACATACACACACTGACTCTCCCTGGGCTACAGTCCCCGACACACACACACACTGACTCTCACTGGGGTACAGTCACACACACACACACTGACTCTCACTGGGCTACAGTCCAACACACACACACTGACTCTCACTGGGGTACAGTCACACACACACACACACTGACTCTCACTGGGGTACAGTCCCCCCCATACACACACACTGACTCTCACTGGGGCACAGTCACACACACACACACTATCTCTCACTGGGGTACAGTTCCGCACACACACACACTGATACTGACTGGGGTACAGTCCCACACACACACACTCTCTCCCACTGGGGTACAGTCCCCCCCCCACACACACACACACTGACTCTCACTGGGGTACAGTCCCACACACACAAACTGACTCTCACTGGGCTACAGTCCCACACACACACACTGATACTGACTGGTGTACAGTCCCACACACACACACTCTCTCCCACTGGGGTACAGTCCCACACACACATACACACACTGACTCTCCCTGGGCTACAGTCCCCGACACACACACACTGACTCTCACTGGGGTACAGTACCACCCACACACACACAGACTCTCACAGGGGTACAGTCCCACACACACACACACACACTGACTGACTCTCACTGGGGTACAGTCCCACACACACAAACTGACTCTCACTGGGCTACAGTCCCACACACACAAACTGACTCTCACTGGGCTACAGTCCCACACACACACACACTCACTGGGGTACAGTCCCACACACACATACACACACTGACTCTCCCTGGGCTACATCCCCGACACACACACACACTGACTCTCACTGGGGTACAGTCACACACACACTGACTCTCACTGGGCTACAGTCCCACACACACACACTGACTCTCACTGGGGTACAGTCACACACACACACAGACTCTCACTGGGGTACAGTCCCCCCCCCCACACACACACACTGACTCTCACTGGGGCACAGTCACACACACACTGACTCTCACTGGGGTACAGTCACACACACACACACTGACTCTCACTGGGGTACAGTCACACACACACACACACACACTGACTCTCACTGGGGTACAGTCCCACACACACACACTGACTCTCACTGGGGTACAGTCACACACACACACACACACACACACAAACTCTCACTGGGCTACAGTCCCACACACACACACACACACACTGACTCTCACTGGGGTACAGTCCCACACACACACACACACACTGACTCTCACTGGGGTACAGTCCCACACACACACACACACACACTGACTCTCACTGGGGTACAGTCCCACACACACACACTGATACTGACTGGGGTACAGTCCCACACACACACAGTCTCTCCCACTGGGGTACAGTCCCACACACACACACTGACTCACACTGGGGGGTCAGTCCCACACACACACACAGACTCTCACTGGGGTACAGTCACACACACACTGACTCTCACTTGGTTACAGTCCCACACACACACACATTGATACTGACTGGGGTACAGTCCCACACACACACTGACTCACACTGGGGGTCAGTCCCACATACAGACACTGACTCTCACTGGGGTACAGTCTCACACACACACACTGACTCTCACTGGGGTACAGTCCCACACACACACTGACTCACACTGGGGGGTCAGTCCCACATACACACACTGACTCACACTGGGGTACAGTCCCACACACACACACTGACTCTCACTGGGTTACAGTCCCACGCACACACACTGATACTGACTGGGGTACAGTCCCACACACACACAGTCTCTCCCACTGGGATACAGTCCCACACACACACACTGACTCACACTGGGGGGGTCAGTCCCACACACACACACACTGACTCTCACTGGGTTACAGTCCCACACACACACACTGACTCTCACTGGGGTACAGTCCCACACACACACACTCACTGGGGTACAGTCACACACACAGACTCTCCCTGGGCTACAGTCCCAGATACACACACACTGACTCTCACTGGGGTACAGTCACACACACACACTGACTCTCACTGGGCTACAGTCCCACACACACACACAGACTCTCACTGGGGTACAGTCACACACACACACACACTAACTCTCACTGGGCTACAGTCCCACACACACACACACTGACTCTCACTGGGGTACAGTCCCCCCACACACACACACTGACTCTCACTGGGCTACAGTCCGACACACACACTGACTCTCCCTGGGCTACAGTCCCACACACACACACTGACTCTCACTGGGGTACAGTCCCACACAAACACACTGACTCACACTGGGGTACAGTCTCACACACACACTGACTCACACTGGGGGGTCAGTCCCACATACACACACTGATACTGACTGGGGTACAGTCCCACACACACACACTCTCTCCCACTGGGGTACAGTCCCACACACACACACACACTGACTCACACTGGGGTACAGTCCTCCCCACAAACACTGACTCTCACAGGGGTACAGTCCCCTCCACACACACACTGACTCTCACTGGGGTACAGTCCCACACACACACACTGATACTCACTGGGGTACAGTCACACACACACACACACACACTCTCTCCCACTGGGGTACAGTCCCACACACACACACTGACACACACTGGGGAGGTCAGTCACACACACACACACACACACACACACAGGGGTACAGTCCCACACACATACACACACTGACTCTCCCTGGGCTACAGTCCCCGACACACACACACACTGACTCTCACTGGGGTACAGTCACACACACACACACTGACTCTCACTGGGCTACAGACCCACACACACACACTGACTCTCACTGGGGTACAGTCTCACACACACACACACACACACTGACTCTCACTGGGGCACAGTCACACACACACACACACACTGATACTGACTGGGGTACAGTCCCACACACACACACACTCTCCCACTGGGGTACAGTCCCACACACACACACTGACTCACACTGGGGGGTCAGTCCCACACACCACACTGGGGGGGTCAGTCCCACACACACACACACGCACACACACTGACTCTCACTGGGGTACAGTACCACCCACACACACACTGACTCTCACAGGGGTACAGTCCCCCCCCCCCCCACACACACACACATACACTGACTGACTCTCACTGGGGTACAGTCCCACACACACAAACTGACTCTCACTGGGCTACAGTCCCATACACACACACTGACTCTAACTGGGGTACAGTCCCACACACACACACACTGACTCTCACTGGGGTACAGTCACACACACACACACACTGACTCTCACTGGGCTACAGTCCCCCACACACACACACTGACTCTCACTGGGCTACAGTCCCACACACACACACTGACTCTCACTGGGGGGTCAGTCAAACATACACACACTGACTCACACTGGGGTACAGTCCCACACACACACACTCTCTCCCACTGGGGTACAGTCCCACACACACACACACTGACTCACACTGGGGTACAGTCCTCCCCACAAACACTGACTCTCACAGGGGTACAGTCCCCTCCACACACACACTGACTCTCACTGGGGTACAGTCCCACACACACACACACACACTGACTCTCACTGGGCTACAGTCCCACACACACACACACTGATACTCACTGGGGTACAGTCACACACACACACACTCTCTCCCACTGGGGTACAGTCCCACACACACACACTGACTCACACTGGGGAGGTCAGTCACACATACACACACTGACTCACACTGGGGTACAGTCCCACACACACACTGACTCTCACTGGGGTACAGTCCCACACACACACACACTGATACTGACTGGGGTACAGTCCCACAAACACACAGTCTCTCCCACTGGGGTACAGTCCCACACATACACACTGACTCACACTGGGGGGGTCAGTCCCACACACACACACACACTGACTCTCACTGGGGTATAGTCCCACACACACTGACCCTCACTGGGGTACAGTCACACACACACACACTGACTCTCACTGGGGTACAGTCACACACACACACACTGACTCTCACTCGGCTTCAGTCCCACACACACACACTGACTCTCACTGGGGTACAGTCACACACACACACACACACACTGACTCACACTGGGGGGGTCAGTCACACACACACACACACTGACTCTCACTGGGTTACAGTCCCACACACACACACTGACTCTCACTGGGGTACAGTCCCACACACACACACTGATACTGACTGGGGTACAGTCACACACACACAGACTCTCACTGGGGTACAGTCACACACACACACACTGACTCTCACTCGGCTTCAGTCCCACACACACACACTGATACTGACTGGGGTACAGTCACACACACACAGACTCTCACTGGGGTACAGTCACACACACACACACTGACTCTCACTCGGCTTCAGTCCCACACACACACACTGACTCTCACTGGGGTACAGTCACACACACACATACACACACACACTAACTCTCACTGGGCTACAGTCCCACACACACACACACACACACACACACACACACACACACACACTGACTCTCACTGGGGTACAGTCCCCCCCCCCACACACACACACACAGACTCTCACTGGGGTACAGTCCCCCCCCCCCCACACACACACACACACTGACTCTCACTGGGGTACAGTCACACACACACAGACTCTCACTGGGGTACAGTCTCACACACACACACACAGACTCTCACTGGGGCACAGTCACACACACACACACACTGACTCTCACTGGAGTACAGTCCCACACACACACACACACTGACTGTCACTGGAGTACAGTCCCACACACACACACACTGACTCTCACTGGGTTACAGTCCCACACACACACACTGATACTGACTGGGGTACAGTCCCACACACACACTGACTCACACTGGGGGGTCAGTCCCACATACACACACTGACTCTCACTGGGGTACAGTCCCACACACACACACTGACTCTCACTGGGGTACAGTCCCACACACACACTGATACTGACTGGGGTACAGTCCCACACACACACACACACACTCTCTCCCACTGGGGTACAGTCCCACACACACACACTGACTCACACTGGGGGGTCAGTCCCACACACACACACACACTGATACTGACTGGGGTACAGTCCCCCCCACACACACACACTGACTCACACTGGGGTACAGTCACACACACACACACTGACTCACACTGGGGTACAGTCACACACACACACTGACTCTCACTGGGGTACAGTCTCACACACACACACTGACTCTCACTGGGGTACAGTCACACACACACTGACTCTCACTGGGCTACAGTCCCACACACACACACACTGACTCTCACTGGGGTACAGTCCCACACACACACACACACACACACACTGACTCTCACTGGGGTACAGTCACACACACACAGACTCTCACTGGGGTACAGTCTCACACACACACACACACAGACTCTCACTGGGCTACAGTCACACACACACACACACACTGACTCTCACTGGGATACAGTCACACACACACACACTAACTCTCACTGGGCTACAGTCCCACACACACACTGACTCTCACTGGGGTGCAGTCCCACACACACACACTGACTCTCACTGGGGCACAGTCACACACACACACACACTGACTCTCACTGGGCTACAGTCCCACACACACACACTGACTCTCACTGGGGTACAGTCCCCCCCCCCCCACACACACACACACACTGACTCTCACTGGGGTACAGTCACACACACACAGACTCTCACTGGGGTACAGTCTCACACACACACACACAGACTCTCACTGGGGCACAGTCACACACACACACTGACTCTCACTGGAGTACAGTCCCACACACACACACACACTGACTGTCACTGGAGTACAATCCCACACACACACACACTGACTCTCACTGGGCTACAGTCCCACACACACACTGACTCTCACTGGGGTACAGTCCCCCCCACACACACTGACTCTCACTGGGGTACAGTCCCCCCCCCCCCCTACACACACACACTGACTCTCACTGGGGTACAGTCACACACACACACACACACAGACTCTCACTGGGGCACAGTCACACACACACACACACTGACTCTCACTGGAGTACAGTCCCACACACACACACACTGACTGTCACTGGAGTACAGTCCCACACACACACTGACTCTCACTGGGCTACAGTCCCACACACACACACACTAACTCTCACTGGGGTACAGTCCCACACACACACACTGACTCTCACTGGGGCACAGTCACACACACACACACTGACTCTCACTGGGGCACAGTCACACACACACACTGACTCTCACTGGGGTACAGTCCCACACACACAGACTGACTCTCACTGGGCTACAGTCCCACACACACACACTGACTCTCACTGGGCTACAGTCCCACACACACACACTGACTCTCACTAAGCTACAGTCACACACACACACTAACTCTCACTGGGCTACAGTCCCACACACACACACACTGACTCTCACTGGGGTACAGTCTCACACACACACACACACACTAACTCTCACTGGGCTACAGTCCCACACACACACACACACACTGACTCTCACTGGGGTACAGTCCCCCCCACACACACACTGACTCTCGCTGGGGTACAGTCCCACACACACACACTGATACTGACTGGGGTACAGTCCCACACACACACTGACTCTCACTGGGTTACAGTCCCACACACACACACTGACTCTCACTGGGGCACAGTCACACACACACACACACTGACTCTCACTGGGGTACAGTCACACACACACACACACAGACTCTCACTAAGCTACAGTCCCACACACACACTGACTCTCACTGGGGTACAGTCCCACACACACACTGACTCTCACTGGGGTACAGTCTCTCTCACACACACACTGACTCTCACTGGGCTACAGTCCCACACACACACACACACTGACTCTCACTGGGGTACAGCCCCCCCCCCCCACACACACACTGACTCTCGCTGGGGTACAGTCCCACACATACACACAGACTCTCACTGGGGTACAGTCACACACACACACACACACTAACTCTCACTGGGCTACAGTCCCACACACACACACACACACACTGACTCTCACTGGGGTACAGTCCCACACACACACACTGACTCTCACTGGGGCACAGTCACACACACACACACTGACTCTCACTGGGGTACAGTCCCACACACACACACACTGACTCACATTGGGGGGTCAGTCCCACACACACTGACTCTCACTGGGGTATAGTCCCACACACACACACTGACTCTCACTGGGGTACAGTCCCACACACACAGACACTGACTCTCACTGGGGTACAGTCATACACACACACACACACTGACTCTCACTGGGGTACAGTCACACACACACGCACACACAGACTCTCACTGGGGTACAGTCCCACACATACACACACACTGACTCTCACTGGAGTACAGTCCCACACACACACACACACTGACTCACTGGGGTACAGTCCCACACACACACACTGACTCTCACTGGGGGGGTCAGTCCCACACACACACAGTCTCTCCCACTGGGGTACAGTCCCACACACACAGACTCACTGGGGTACAGTCACACACACACACACTGACTCACATTGGGGGGTCAGTCCCACACACACTGACTCTCACTGGGGTATAGTCCCACACACACACACACTGACTCTCACTGGGGTACAGTCCCACACACACAGACACTGACTCTCACTGGGGTACAGTCCCACACACACAGACACTGACTCTCACTGGGGTACAGTCCCACACACACAGACACTGACTCTCACTGGGGTACAGTCATACACACACACACACACTGACTCTCACTGGGGTACAGTCACACACACACGCACACACAGACTCTCACTGGGGTACAGTCCCACACATACACACACACTGACTCTCACTGGGGTACAGTCCCCTCCACACACACACACTGACTCACACTGGGGTACAGTCCCACACACACACACACACACTGACTCTCACTGGAGTACAGTCCCACACACACACACACTGACTCACTGGGGTACAGTCCCACACACACACACACACTGACTCTCACTGGGGTACAGTCCCCCCCCACACACACACACACAGACTCTCACTGGGGTACAGTCACACACACACAGACACTGACTCTCACTGGGGTACAGTCTCTCACACTCACACTGACTCTCACTGGGGTACAGTCATACACACACACACACACACTGACTCTCACTGGGGTACAGTCACACACACACGCACACACAGACTCTCACTGGGGTACAGTCCCACACATACACACACACTGACTCTCACTGGGGTACAGTCCCACACACACACACACACACACTGACTCTCACTGGGGTACAGTCCCACACACACACACACACACTGACTCACTGGGGTACAGTCCCACACACACACACACTGACTCTCACTGGGGTACAGTCCCACACACACACACACACACACTGACTCACTGGGGTACAGTCCCACACACACACACACTGACTCACACTGGGGTACAGTCCTCCCTACAAACACTGAGGAGAAAGTGAGGTCTGCAGATGCGGGAGATCAAAGTTGAAACTTTATTGCTGGAACAGCACAGCAGGTCAGGCAGCATCCAGGGAACAGGAGATTCGACGTTTCGGGCACAGGCCCTTCTTCAGTCACACACACACACACTGACTGACTCTCACTGGGGTACAGTCACACACACACAGACACTGACTCTCACTGGGGTATAGTCCCCCCCCCACACACACACACAGACTCTCACTGGGGTACAGTACCACCCACACACACACTGACTCACACTGGGGTACATTCCTCCCCACAAACACTGACTCTCACAGGGGTAAGTCCCCACCACACACACACTGACTCTCACTGGGGTACAGTCACACACACACACACACACTGACTCTCACTGGGGTACAGTCACACACACACACAGACTCTCACTGACTCTCACTGGGGTACAGTCACACACACACTGACTCTCACTGGGGTACAGTCACACACACACACACACACACACAGATTCTCACTGGGGTACAGTCCCACACACACACACTGACTCTCACTGGGGTACAGTCCCCCCCACACACACACTGACTCTCACTGGGGTACAGTCCCACACACACACTGACTCACACTGGGGGGTCAGTCCCACATACACACACTGACTCTCACTGGGGTACAGTCCCACACACACACACCGACTCTCACTGGGTTACAGTCTCACACACACACACTGATTCTCACTGGGGTACAGTCCCACACACACACACTGACTCACACTGGGGGGGTCAGTCCCACACACACACACACACACTGACTCTCACTGGGGTATAGTCCCACACACACTGACTCTCACTGGGGTACAGTCTCTCTCACACACACACACACACAGACTCACTGGGGTACAGTCACACACACACACTGACTCACATTGGGGGGTCAGTCCAACACACACTGACTCTCACTGGGGTACAGTCCCACACACACACACACTGACTCTCACTGGGGTACAGCCCCCCCCCCCCCACACACACACACACACACACCGACTCTCACTGGGGTACAGTCACACACACACAGACACTGACTCTCACTGGGGTACAGTCTCTCACACACACACTGACTCTCACTGGGGTACAGTCTCTCACACACACACTGACTCTCACTGGGGTACAGTCATACACACACACACACACACTGACTCTCACTGGGGTACAGTCACACACACACGCACACACAGACTCTCACTGGGGTACAGTCCCCTCCACACACACACACTGACTCACACTGGGGTACAGTCCCACACACACACACACACACTGACTCTCACTGGGGTACATTCCCCCCCACACACACACACACACACACACACTGACTCACTGGGGTACAGTCCCACACACACTGACTCACTGGGGTACAGTCCCACACACACACACACTGACTCTCACTGGGGTACAGTCCCCCCCACACACACACACACACACACTGACTCTCACTGGGTTACAGTCCCACACACACACACTGACTCTCACTGGGGTACAGTCCCACACACACACACTGATACTGACTGGGGTACAGTCACACACACACAGACCCTCACTGGGGTACAGTCACACACACACACACTGACTCTCACTCGGCTTCAGTCCCACACACACACACTGATACTGACTGGGGTACAGTCACACACACACAGACTCTCACTGGGGTACAGTCACACACACACACACTGACTCTCACTCGGCTTCAGTCCCACACACACACACTGACTCTCACTGGGGTACAGTCACACACACACATACACACACACACTAACTCTCACTGGGCTACAGTCCCACACACACACACACACACACACACACACACACACACTGACTCTCACTGGGGTACAGTCCCCCCCCCACACACACACACACACAGACTCTCACTGGGGTACAGTCCCCCCCCACACACACACACACACACACTGACTCTCACTGGGGTACAGTAACACACACACAGACTCTCACTGGGGTACAGTCTCACACACACACACACAGACTCTCACTGGGGCACAGTCACACACACACACACACTGACTCTCACTGGAGTACAGTCCCACACACACACACACACTGACTGTCACTGGAGTACAGTCCCACACACACACACACTGACTCTCACTGGGTTACAGTCCCACACACACACACTGATACTGACTGGGGTACAGTCCCACACACACACTGACTCACACTGGGGGGTCAGTCCCACATACACACACTGACTCTCACTGGGGTACAGTCCCACACACACACACTGACTCTCACTGGGGTACAGTCCCACACACACACTGATACTGACTGGGGTACAGTCCCACACACACACACACACACACACACTCTCTCCCACTGGGGTACAGTCCCACACACACACACTGACTCACACTGGGGGGTCAGTCCCACACACACACACACACACACACTGATACTGACTGGGGTACAGTCCCCCCCACACACACACACTGACTCACACTGGGGTACAGTCACACACACACACACTGACTCACACTGGGGTACAGTCACACACACACACTGACTCTCACTGGGGTACAGTCTCACACACACACACTGACTCTCACTGGGGTACAGTCACACACACACTGACTCTCACTGGGCTACAGTCCCACACACACACACACTGACTCTCACTGGGGTACAGTCCCACACACACACACACACACACACACTGACTCTCACTGGGGTACAGTCACACACACACAGACTCTCACTGGGGTACAGTCTCACACACACACACACACAGACTCTCACTGGGCTACAGTCACACACACACACACACACTGACTCTCACTGGGATACAGTCACACACACACACACTAACTCTCACTGGGCTACAGTCCCACACACACACTGACTCTCACTGGGGTGCAGTCCCACACACACACACTGACTCTCACTGGGGCACAGTCACACACACACACACACTGACTCTCACTGGGCTACAGTCCCACACACACACACTGACTCTCACTGTGGTACAGTCCCCCCCCCCACACACACACACACACTGACTCTCACTGGGGTACAGTCACACACACACAGACTCTCACTGGGGTACAGTCTCACACACACACACACAGACTCTCACTGGGGCACAGTCACACACACACACACACTGACTCTCACTGGAGTACAGTCCCACACACACACACACACTGACTGTCACTGGAGTACAGTCCCACACACACACACACTGACTCTCACTGGGCTACAGTCCCACACACACACTGACTCTCACTGGGGTACAGTCCCCCCCACACACACACTGACTCTCACTGGGGTACAGTCCCCCCCACACACACACTGACTCTCACTCGGCTACAGTCCCACACACACACACTGACTCTCACTGGGCTACAGTCCCACACACACACACTGACTCTCACTGGGGTACAGTCCCCCCCCCCCCCACACACACACACTGACTCTCACTGGGGTACAGTCACACACACACACACACACAGACTCTCACTGGGGCACAGTCACACACACACACACACTGACTCTCACTGGAGTACAGTCCCACACACACACACACTGACTGTCACTGGAGTACAGTCCCACACACACACTGACTCTCACTGGGCTACAGTCCCACACACACACACACTGACTCTCACTGGGGTACAGTCCCCCCCACACACACACTGACTCTCGCTGGGGTACAGTCCCCCCCACACACACACTGACTCTCGCTGGGGTACAGTCCCACACACACACACACTGACTCTCACTGGGGTACAGTCACACACACACACACACACACTAACTCTCACTGGGGTACAGTCCCACACACACACACTGACTCTCACTGGGGCACAGTCACACACACACACACTGACTCTCACTGGGGCACAGTCACACACACACACTGACTCTCACTGGGGTACAGTCCCACACACACACACTGACTCTCACTGGGCTACAGTCCCACACACACACACTGACTCTCACTGGGCTACAGTCCCACACACACACACTGACTCTCACTAAGCTACAGTCACACACACACACTAACTCTCACTGGGCTACAGTCCCACACACACACACACTGACTCTCACTGGGGTACAGTCTCACACACACACACACACACTAACTCTCACTGGGCTACAGTCCCACACACACACACACACACTGACTCTCACTGGGGTACAGTCCCCCCCACACACACACTGACTCTCGCTGGGGTACAGTCCCACACACACACACTGATACTGACTGGGGTACAGTCCCACACACACACTGACTCTCACTGGGTTACAGTCCCACACACACACACTGACTCTCACTGGGGCACAGTCACACACACACACACACTGACTCTCACTGGGGTACAGTCACACACACACACACACAGACTCTCACTAAGCTACAGTCCCACACACACACTGACTCTCACTGGGGTACAGTCCCACACACACACTGACTCTCACTGGGGTACAGTCTCTCTCACACACACACTGACTCTCACTGGGCTACAGTCCCACACACACACACACACTGACTCTCACTGGGGTACAGCCCCCCCCCCCCACACACACACTGACTCTCGCTGGGGTACAGTCCCACACATACACACAGACTCTCACTGGGGTACAGTCACACACACACACACACACTAACTCTCACTGGGCTACAGTCCCACACACACACACACACACACTGACTCTCACTGGGGTACAGTCCCACACACACACACTGACTCTCACTGGGGCACAGTCACACACACACACACTGACTCTCACTGGGGTACAGTCCCACACACACACACTGACTCTCACTGGGGGGGTCAGTCCCACACACACACAGTCTCTCCCACTGGGGTACAGTCCCACACACACAGACTCACTGGGGTACAGTCACACACACACACTGACTCACATTGGGGGGTCAGTCCCACACACACTGACTCTCACTGGGGTATAGTCCCACACACACACACTGACTCTCACTGGGGTACAGTCCCACACACACAGACACTGACTCTCACTGGGGTACAGTCATACACACACACACACACTGACTCTCACTGGGGTACAGTCACACACACACGCACACACAGACTCTCACTGGGGTACAGTCCCACACATACACACACACTGACTCTCACTGGAGTACAGTCCCACACACACACACACACTGACTCACTGGGGTACAGTCCCACACACACACACTGACTCTCACTGGGGGGGTCAGTCCCACACACACACAGTCTCTCCCACTGGGGTACAGTCCCACACACACAGACTCACTGGGGTACAGTCACACACACACACACTGACTCACATTGGGGGGTCAGTCCCACACACACTGACTCTCACTGGGGTATAGTCCCACACACACACACACTGACTCTCACTGGGGTACAGTCCCACACACACAGACACTGACTCTCACTGGGGTACAGTCCCACACACACAGACACTGACTCTCACTGGGGTACAGTCATACACACACACACACACTGACTCTCACTGGGGTACAGTCACACACACACGCACACACAGACTCTCACTGGGGTACAGTCCCACACATACACACACACTGACTCTCACTGGGGTACAGTCCCCTCCACACACACACACTGACTCACACTGGGGTACAGTCCCACACACACACACACACTGACTCTCACTGGAGTACAGTCCCACACACACACACACTGACTCACTGGGGTACAGTCCCACACACACACACACACTGACTCTCACTGGGGTACAGTCCCCCCCCACACACACACACACAGACTCTCACTGGGGTACAGTCACACACACACAGACACTGACTCTCACTGGGGTACAGTCTCTCACACTCACACTGACTCTCACTGGGGTACAGTCATACACACACACACACACTGACTCTCACTGGGGTACAGTCACACACACACGCACACACAGACTCTCACTGGGGTACAGTCCCACACATACACACACACTGACTCTCACTGGGGTACAGTCCCCTCCACACACACACACTGACTCACACTGGGGTACAGTCCCACACACACACACACACACACTGACTCTCACTGGGGTACAGTCCCACACACACACACACACACACTGACTCACTGGGGTACAGTCCCACACACACACACACTGACTCTCACTGGGGTACAGTCCCACACACACACACACACACACTGACTCACTGGGGTACAGTCCCACACACACACACACTGACTCACACTGGGGTACAGTCCTCCCTACAAACACTGAGGAGAAAGTGAGGTCTGCAGATGCGGGAGATCAAAGTTGAAACTTTATTGCTGGAACAGCACAGCAGGTCAGGCAGCATCCAGGGAACAGGAGATTCGACGTTTCGGGCACAGGCCCTTCTTCAGTCACACACACACACACTGACTGACTCTCACTGGGGTACAGTCACACACACACAGACACTGACTCTCACTGGGGTATAGTCCCCCCCCCACACACACACACAGACTCTCACTGGGGTACAGTACCACCCACACACACACTGACTCACACTGGGGTACATTCCTCCCCACAAACACTGACTCTCACAGGGGTAAGTCCCCACCACACACACACTGACTCTCACTGGGGTACAGTCACACACACACACACACACTGACTCTCACTGGGGTACAGTCACACACACACACAGACTCTCACTGACTCTCACTGGGGTACAGTCACACACACACTGACTCTCACTGGGGTACAGTCACACACACACAGATTCTCACTGGGGTACAGTCCCACACACACACACTGACTCTCACTGGGGTACAGTCCCCCCCACACACACACTGACTCTCACTGGGGTACAGTCCCACACACACACTGACTCACACTGGGGGGTCAGTCCCACATACACACACTGACTCTCACTGGGGTACAGTCCCACACACACACACCGACTCTCACTGGGTTACAGTCTCACACACACACACTGATTCTCACTGGGGTACAGTCCCACACACACACACTGACTCACACTGGGGGGGTCAGTCCCACACACACACACACACACTGACTCTCACTGGGGTATAGTCCCACACACACTGACTCTCACTGGGGTACAGTCTCTCTCACACACACACACACACAGACTCACTGGGGTACAGTCACACACACACACTGACTCACATTGGGGGGTCAGTCCAACACACACTGACTCTCACTGGGGTACAGTCCCACACACACACACACTGACTCTCACTGGGGTACAGCCCCCCCCCCCCCACACACACACACACACACCGACTCTCACTGGGGTACAGTCACACACACACAGACACTGACTCTCACTGGGGTACAGTCTCTCACACACACACTGACTCTCACTGGGGTACAGTCTCTCACACACACACTGACTCTCACTGGGGTACAGTCATACACACACACACACACACTGACTCTCACTGGGGTACAGTCACACACACACGCACACACAGACTCTCACTGGGGTACAGTCCCCTCCACACACACACACTGACTCACACTGGGGTACAGTCCCACACACACACACACACACTGACTCTCACTGGGGTACATTCCCCCCCACACACACACACACACACTGACTCACTGGGGTACAGTCCCACACACACTGACTCACTGGGGTACAGTCCCACACACACACACACTGACTCTCACTGGGGTACAGTCCCCCCCACACACACACACACACACACTGACTCACTGGGGTACAGTCCCACACACACACACACACACACACACTGACTCACTGGGGTACAGTCCCACACACACACACACTGACTCTCACTGGGGTACAGTTCCCCCCCCCCCCCCACACACACACACACAGACTCTCACTGGGGTACAGTCTCTCACACACACACTGACTCTCACTGGGGTACAGTCATACACACACACACTGACTCTCACTGGGGTACAGTCCCACACATACACACACACTGACTCTCACTGGGGTACAGTCCCCTCCACACACACACACACTGACTCACACTGGGGTACAGTCCCACACACACACACACACACACACTGACTCACTGGGGTACAGTCCCACACACACACACACTGACTCTCACTGGGGTACAGTTCCACACACACACACACACACACACACACACACACACACACACACACACAGACTCACTGGGGTACAGTCCCACACACACACACACTGACTCTCACTGGGGTACAGTCCTCCCTACAAACACTGAGGAGAAAGTGAGGTCTGCAGATGCTGGAGATCAAAGTTGAAACTTTATTGCTGGAACAGCACAGCAGGTCAGGCAGCATCCAGGGAACAGGAGATTCGACGTTTCGGGCACAGGCCCTTCTTCAGTCACACACACACACACTGACTGACTCTCACTGGGGTACAGTCACACACACACAGACACTGACTCTCACTGGGGTATAGTCCCCCCCCCCCCCCCCCCCCCACACACACACACACACACACAGACTCTCACTGGGGTACAGTACCACCCACACACACACTGACTCACACTGGGGTACAGTCCTCCCCACAAACACTGACTCTCACAGGGGTACAGTCCCCCTCCCACACACACACACATTGACTCTCACTGGGGTACAGTCACACACACACACACACTGACTCTCACTGGGGTACAGTACCACCCACACACACACTGACTCACACTGGGGTACATTCCTCCCCACAAACACTGACTCTCACTGGGGTACAGTCACACACACACACACACACTGACTCTCACTGGGGTACAGTCACACACACACACACACACACTGACTCTCACTGGGGTACAGTCACACACACACACACACACACACACACTAACTCTCACTGGGCTACAGTCCCACACACACAAACTGACTCTCACTGGGGTACAGTCACACACACACACACACTGACTCTCACTGGGGTACAGTCACACACACACACACACACTGACTCTCACTGGGGTACAGTCACACACACACACACTAACTCTCACTGGGCTACAGTCCCACACACACAAACTGACTCTCACTGGGCTACAGTCCCCCCCACATACACACTGACTCTCTCTGGGGTACAGTCACACACACACACACACACTGAATGACTCTCACTGGGGTACAGTCACACACACACAGACTCTCACTGGGGTACAGTCACACACACACACACTGACTGACTCTCACTGGGGTACAGTCACACACACACAGACACTGACTCTCACTGGGGTACAGTCCTCCCCACAAACACACACACTGACTTTCACTGGGGTACTGTCCCCCTCCCACACACACACACACTGACTCACACTGGGGTACAGTCCTCCCCACAAACACTGACTCTCACAGGGGTACAGTCCCCCTCCCACACACACACACACTGACTCTCACTGGGGTACAGTCACACACACACACACACTGACTCACACTGGGGTACATTCCTCCCCACAAACACACTGACTCTCACAGGGGTAAGTCCCCACCACACACACACTGACTCTCACTGGGGTACAGTCTCACACACACACACACACACACACACACACACACACACACTGACTCTCACTGGGGTACATTCCTCCCCACACACACAGACTCTCACTGGGGTACAGTCTCACATACACACACACACACTGACTCTCACTGGGGTACAGTCTCACACACACACACACACACACACACACACAGACTCTCACTGGGGTACAGTCACACACACACACTGACTCTCACTGGGGTACAGTCTCACACACACACACACACACACACACTGACTCTCACTGGGGTACAGTCTCACACACACACACACACACACTGACTCTCACTGGGGTACAGTCACACACACACACACACTGACTCACACTGGGGTACATTCCTCCCCACAAACACACTGACTCTCACAGGGGTAAGTCCCCACCACACACACACTGACTCTCACTGGGGTACAGTCTCACACACACACACACACACACACACACACTGACTCTCACTGGGGTACATTCCTCCCCACACACACAGACTCTCACTGGGGTACAGTCTCACACACACACACACACACTGACTCTCACTGGGGTACAGTCTCACACACACACACACACACACACACACACACACACTGACTCTCACTGGGGTACATTCCTCCCCACACACACAGACTCTCACTGGGGTACAGTCTCACACACACACACACACACACACACTGACTCTCACTGGGGTACAGTCTCACACACACACACACACACACACACACACTGACTCTCACTGGGGTACAGTCACACACACACACACACTGACTCACACTGGGGTACATTCCTCCCCACAAACACACTGACTCTCACAGGGGTAAGTCCCCACACACACACACACTGACTCTCACTGGGGTACAGTCTCACACACACACACACACTGACTCTCACTGGGGTACAGTCACACACACACACACACACTGACTCACACTGGGGTACATTCCTCCCCACAAACACACTGACTCTCACAGGGGTAAGTCCCCACCACACACACACTGACTCTCACTGGGGTACAGTCTCACACACACACACACACACTGACTCTCACTGGGGTACAGTCACACACACACACACACACTGACTCACACTGGGGTACATTCCTCCCCACAAACACACTGACTCTCACAGGGGTAAGTCCCCACACACACACACACTGACTCTCACTGGGGTACAGTCTCACACACACACACACACTGACTCTCACTGGGGTACAGTCACACACACACACACACACTGACTCACACTGGGGTACATTCCTCCCCACAAACACACTGACTCTCACAGGGGTAAGTCCCCACACACACACACTGACTCTCACTGGGGTACAGTCTCACACACACACACACACACACACACTGACTCTCACTGGGGTACAGTCACACACACACACACACTGACTCACACTGGGGTACATTCCTCCCCACAAACACACTGACTCTCACAGGGGTAAGTCCCCACCACACACACACTGACTCTCACTGGGGTACAGTCTCACACACACACACACACACACACACACTGACTCTCACTGGGGTACATTCCTCCCCCCACACACAGACTCTCACTGGGGTACAGTCTCACACACACACACACACACACACACTGACTCTCACTGGGGTACAGTCTCACACACACACAGACTCTCACTGGGGTACAGTCACACACACACACTGACTCTCACTGGGGTACCGTCTCACACACACACACACACACACACACTGACTCTCACTGGGGTACAGTCTCACACACACACACACACACACACACACTGACTCTCACTGGGGTACAGTCACACACACACACACACTGACTCACACTGGGGTACAGTCTCACACACACACACACACACACACACACTGACTCACACTGGGGTACATTCCTCCCCACAAACACACTGACTCTCACAGGGGTAAGTCCCCACCACACACACACTGACTCTCACTGGGGTACAGTCTCACACACACACACACACACACTGACTCTCACTGGGGTACATTCCTCCCCACACACACAGACTCTCACTGGGGTACAGTCTCACACACACACACACACACACACACTGACTCTCACTGGGGTACAGTCTCACACACACACACACACACACACACACAGACTCTCACTGGGGTACAGTCACACACACACACTGACTCTCACTGGGGTACAGTCTCACACACACACACACACACACACACTGACTCTCACTGGGGTACAGTCTCACACACACACACACACACACTGACTCTCACTGGGGTACAGTCTCACACACACACACACACACACACACACTGACTTTCACTGGGGTACAGTCTCACACACACACACACACACACACACACTGACTCTCACTGGGGTACAGTCTCACACACACACACACACACACACACACACACTGACTCTCACTGGGGTACATTCCTCCCCACACACACACTGACTCTCACTGGTGTGACAATGCCACATTGAATTTACAT
>NW_028270188.1:54489780-54546910 GCF_037043375.1 Chiloscyllium plagiosum
GTGTGTGAGGGGGGTGTGTGAGGGGGGTGTGTGAGGGGGGTGTGTGTGGGGGGTGTGTGAGGGGTGTGTGTGAGGGGTGTGTGTGAGGGGTGTGTGTGAGGGGTGTGTGTGAGGGGTGTGTGTGTGTGGGGGGTGTGTGTGTGGGGGGTGTGTGTGAGGGGGGTGTGTGTGAGGGGGGTGTGTGTGAGGGGGGTGTGTGTGAGGGGGGTGTGTGTGAGGGGGGTGTGTGTGAGGGGGGTGTGTGTGAGGGGGGTGTGTGAGGGGGGTGTGTGAGGGGGGTGTGTGAGGGGGGTGTGTGAGGGGGGTGTGTGAGGGGGGTGTGTGTGAGGGGTGTGTGTGAGGGGTGTGTGTGAGGGGTGTGTGTGAGTGAGGGGTGTGTGTGAGGGGTGTGTGTGTGAGGGGTGTGTGTGTGAGGGGTGTGTGTGTGAGGGGTGTGTGTGTGAGGGGGGTGTGTGAGGGGGGTGTGTGAGGGGGGTGTGTGAGGGGGGTGTGTGAGGGGGGTGTGTGAGGGGTGTGTGTGAGGGGTGTGTGTGAGGGGTGTGTGTGAGGGGTGTGTGTGGGGGGTGTGTGTGGGGGGTGTGTGTGGGGGGTGTGTGAGGGGGGTGTGTGAGGGGTGTGTGTGAGGGGTGTGTGTGAGGGGTGTGTGTGAGGGGTGTGTGTGAGGGGTGTGTGTGAGGGGTGTGTGTGAGGGGTGTGTGTGAGGGGTGTGTGTGAGGGGTGTGTGTGAGGGGTGTGTGTGAGGGGTGTGTGTGAGGGGTGTGTGTGAGGGGTGTGTGTGAGGGGTGTGTGTGGGGGGTGTGTGAGGGGGGGTGTGTGAGGGGGGTGTGTGAGGGGGGGTGTGTGAGGGGGGGGTGTGAGGGGGGTGTGTGAGGGGTGTGTGTGAGGGGTGTGTGTGAGGGGTGTGTGTGAGGGGGATGTGTGTGAGGGGGGGGTGTGTGAGGGGGGTGTGTGTGAGGGGGGTGTGTGTGAGGGGGGTGTGTGTGAGGGGGGTGTGTGTGAGGGGTGTGTGTGAGGGGGGTGTGTGAGGGGTGGGTGTGTGAGGGGTGTGTGTGGGGGGTGTGTGTGTGTGGCGTGTGTGAGGGGGGTGTGTGAGGGGGGTGTGTGTGTGTGTGTGAGGGGTGTGTGTGAGGGGTGTGTGTGAGGGGTGTGTGTGAGGGGTGTGTGTGAGGGGTGTGTGTGAGGGGTGTGTGTGAGGGGTGTGTGTGGGGGGTGTGTGTGGGGGGTGTGTGTGTGTGGCGTGTGTGAGGGGTGTGTTTGAGGGGTGTGTGTGAGGGGTGGGGTGTGTGAGGGGTGTGTGTGAGGGGTGTGTGTGAGGGGTGTGTGTGAGGGGTGTGTGTGAGGGGTGTGTGTGAGGGGTGTGTGTGAGGGGTGGGTGTGTGGGGGGTGTGTGAGGGGTGGGTGTGTGAGGGGTGTGTGAGGGGTGTGTGAGGGGTGTGTGTGGGGGGTGTGTGTGTGTGTGTGTGTGGGGGGCGTGTGTGTGTGGGGTGTGTGTGGGGTGTGTGTGGGGTGTGTGTGGGGTGTGTGTGTGGGGTGTGTGTGTGGGGGGTGTGTGAGGGGTGTGTGTGGGGGGTGTGTGTGTGGCGTGTTTGAGGGGTGTGTGTGAGGGGTGTGTGTGAGGGGTGTGTGTGAGGGGTGTGTGTGGGGGGTGTGTGTGTGTGGCGTGTGTGAGGGGTGTGTGTGGGGGGTGTGTGTGTGTGGCGTGTGTGAGGGGTGTGTGTGGGGGGTGTGTGTGTGGCGTGTTTGAGGGGTGTGTGTGTGGGGTGTGTGTGAGGGGGGTGTGTGGGGGGTGTGTGTGGGGTGTGTGTGAGGGGTGTGTGTGTGGGGTGTGTGTGAGGGGGGTGTGTGAGGGGGGTGTGTGAGGGGGGTGTGTGAGGGGGGTGTGTGAGGGGGGTGTGTGAGGGGGGTGTGTGAGGGGGGTGTGTGTGGGGGGTGTGTGTGGGGGCTGTGTGAGGGGGCTGTGTGAGGGGGCTGGGTGAGGGGGCTGGGTGAGGGGGCTGGGTGAGGGGGCTGGGTGAGGGGGCTGGGTGAGGGGAGTCTGTGAGGGGAGTCTGTGAGGGGAGTCTGTGAGGGGGCTGTGTGAGGGGGCTGTGTGTGGGGGCTGTGTGTGGGGGCTGTGTGTGGGGGCTGTGTGTGTGGGGGGTGTGTGTGGGGTGTGTGAGGGGGGCGTGTGAGGGGTGCGTGTGTGAGGGGTGCGTGTGTGAGGGGTGCGTGTGTGAGGGGTGTGTGAGTGTGGGGTGCGTGTGTGAGGGGTGTGTGTGGGGGGTGTGTGTGTGGCGTGTTTGAGGGGTGTGTGTGAGGGGTGTGTGTGGGGGGTGTGTGTGTGTGGCGTGTGTGGGGGGTGTGTGTGGGGGGTGTGTGTGTGTGGCGTGTGTGAGGGGTGTGTGTGGGGGGTGTGTGTGTGGCGTGTTTGAGGGGTGTGTGTGTGGGGTGTGTGTGTGGGGTGTGTGTGAGGGGTGTGTGTGAGGGGTGTGTGTGAGGGGGGGTGTGTGAGGGGGGGTGTGTGAGGGGGGGTGTGTGAGGGGGGTGTGTGAGGGGGGTGTGTGAGGGGGGTGTGTGAGGGGGGTGTGTGAGGGGGGTGTGTGAGGGGGGTGTGTGAGGGGGGTGTGTGAGGGGGGTGTGTGAGGGGGGTGTGTGAGGGGGGTGTGTGTGGGGGGTGTGTGTGGGGGCTGTGTGTGGGGGCTGTGTGAGGGGGCTGTGTGAGGGGGCTGTGTGAGGGGGCTGGGTGAGGGGGCTGGGTGAGGGGGCTGGGTGAGGGGGCTGGGTGAGGGGAGTCTGTGAGGGGAGTCTGTGAGGGGGCTGTGTGAGGGGGCTGTGTGAGGGGGCTGTGTGTGGGGGCTGTGTGTGGGGGCTGTGTGTGGGGGCTGTGTGTGTGGGGGGTGTGTGTGGGGGGTGTGTGTGGGGTGTGTGTGTGTGGGGTGTGTGAGGGGGGCGTGTGAGGGGTGCGTGTGTGAGGGGTGCGTGTGTGAGGGGTGCGTGTGTGAGGGGTGCGTGTGTGAGGGGTGCGTGTGTGAGGGGTGCGTGTGTGAGGGGTGCGTGTGTGAGGGGTGCGTGTGTGAGGGGTGTGTGTGAGGGGTGTGTGTGGGGGGTGTGTGTGTGTGGCGTGTGTGGGGGGTGTGTGTGGGGGGTGTGTGTGTGTGGCGTGTGTGAGGGGGGTGTGTGTGTGGCGTGTTTGAGGGGTGTGTGTGTGTGGGGTGTGTGTGTGGGGTGTGTGTGAGGGGTGTGTGTGAGGGGTGTGTGTGAGGGGGGTGTGTGAGGGGGGTGTGTGAGGGGGGTGTGTGAGGGGGGTGTGTGAGGGGGGTGTGTGAGGGGGGTGTGTGAGGGGGGTGTGTGAGGGGGGTGTGTGAGGGGGGTGTGTGAGGGGGGTGTGTGAGGGGGGTGTGTGTGGGGGGTGTGTGTGGGGGCTGTGTGTGGGGGCTGGGTGAGGGGGCTGGGTGAGGGGGCTGGGTGAGGGGGCTGGGTGAGGGGAGTCTGTGAGGGGAGTCTGTGAGGGGGCTGTGTGAGGGGGCTGTGTGAGGGGGCTGTGTGTGGGGGCTGTGTGTGGGGGCTGTGTGTGGGGGCTGTGTGTGGGGGGGGTGTGTGTGGGGTGTGTGTGTGTGGGGTGTGTGAGGGGGGCGTGTGAGGGGTGCGTGTGTGAGGGGTGCGTGTGTGAGGGGTGCGTGTGTGAGGGGTGCGTGTGTGAGGGGTGTGTGTGAGGGGTGTGTGTGTGTGGGGGGGGGTGTGAGAGGGTGTGTGAGGGGCGTGGGTGAGGGGCGTGGGTGAGGGGCGTGGGTGAGGGGCGTGGGTGAGGGGCGTGGGTGAGGGGTGTGTGTGAGGGCGTGTGTGAGGGGCGTGTGTGAGGGGCGTGTGTGAGGGGCGTGTGTGAGGGGCGTGTGTGAGGGGCGTGTGTGGGGGGTGGGAGGTGTGAGAGGGTGTGTGAGGGGTGTGTGTGTGACGCCTGCCGTGATCGAACAGCTCTCTTCCTGGAGAGATGCCATTCTGCCACAGCCTACCGCCTCAGTGGGCTGAGCTGGAGGGAGGGAGGGTGGGGGTCAATGTGCAGACCATGCAGCCGCAGTGAGGACTGACCACTGTCTGCATAGAGACAGCCCCTCCCCCAGCTGGGGGGACTCACCGCTGAGGGGAGGGTCCATCACCCACACTGGGGACACGAGGGAACTCCTGACCCAGACACGTGCAGACAGACAGCACCAACTCAGCACCGTAACCATGTCCACGGAGCTTTACTCTGTATCTAACCCCGTGCTGTCCCTGGGATGGGGGGGGACAGTGTAGAGGGAGCTTTACTCTGTATCTAACCCCGTGCTGTCACTGTCGCTGGGATGGGGGGGACAGTGTAGAGGGAGCTTTACTCTGTATCTAACCCCGTGCTGTCCCTCTCCCTGGGATGGGGGGGGCAGTGTAGAGAGAGCTTTACTCTGTATCTAACCCCGTGCTGTCCCTGGGATGGGGGGGACAGTATAGAGGGAGCTTTACTCTGTATCTAACCCCGTGCTGTCCCTCTCCCTGGGATGGGGGGGACAGTGTAGAGGGAGCTTTACTCTGTATCTAACCCCGTGCTGTCCCTGTCCCTGGGGGACAGTGTAGAGGGAGCTTTACTCTGTATCTAACCCTGTGCTGTCCCTGGGATTGGAGGACAGTGTAGAGGGAGCTTTACTCTGTATCTAACCCCGTGCTGTCCCTGGGATTGGAGGACAGTGTAGAGGAAGCTTTACTCTGTATCTAACCCCGTGCTGTCCCTGGGATGGGGGGGGACAGTGTAGAGGGAGCTTTACTCTGTATCTAACCCCGTGCTGTCCCTGGGATGTGGGGGACAGTGTAGAGGGAGCTTTACTCTGTATCTAACCCCGTGCTGTCCCTGTCCCTGGGATGTCGGGGACAGTGTAGAGGGAGCTTTACTCTGTATCTAACCCCGTGCTGTCCCTGGGATGGGGGACAGTGTAGAGGGAGCTTTACTCTGTATCTAACCCCGTGCTGTTCCTGTCCCTGGGATGGGGGGGGGACAGTGTAGAGGGAGCTTTACTCTGTATCTAACCCCGTGCTGTCCCTGGGATGGGGGACAGTGTAGAGGGAGCTTTACTCTGTATCTAACCCCGCGCTGTTCCTGTCCCTGGGGTGGGGGGGGACAGTGTAGAGGGAGCTTTATTCTGTATCTAACCCCATGCTGTCCCAGTCCCTGGGATGGGGGGACAGTGTAGAGGGACCTTTACTCTGTATCTTACCCCGTGCTGTCCCTGTCCCTGGGATGGGGGGACAGTGTAGAGGGAGCTTTACTCTGTATCTAACCCCGTACTGTCCCTGTCCCTGGGGTGGGGGGGACAGTGTAGAGGGACCTTTACTCTGTATCTAACCCCGTGCTGTCCCTGTCCCTGGGGTGGGGGGGGGACAGTGTAGAGGGAGCTTTATTCTGTATCTAACCCCGTGCTGTCCCTGGGATGGGGGGGGGGACAGTGTAGAGGGAGCTTTACTCTGTATCTAACCCCGTGCTGTCCCTGTCCTTGGGGTGGGGGGGACAGTGTAGAGGGAGCTTTATTCTGTATCTAACCCCGTGCTGTCCCTGTCCCTGGGGTGGGGGGGACAGTGTAGAGGGAGCTTTATTCTGTATCTAACCCCGTGCTGTCCCTGTCCCTGGGATGGGGGGGGGACAGTGTAGATGGAGCTTTACTCTGTATCTAACCCCGTGCTGTCCCTGTCCCTGGGATTGGGGGGGACAGTGTAGAGGGAGCTTTACTCTGTATCTAACCCCGTGCTGTCCCTGTCCCTGGGATGGGGGGGACAGTGTAGAGGAAGCTTTACTCTGTATCTAACCCCGTGCGGTCCCTGGGATGGGGGGGGGGACAGTGTAGAGGGAGCTTTACTCTGTATCTAACCCCGTGCGGTCCCTGGGATGGGGGGGGGGACAGTGTAGAGGGAGCTTTACTCTGTATCTAACCCCGTGCTGTCCCTGTCCCTGGGATGGGGGGACAGTGTAGAGGGAGCTTTACTCTGTATCTAACCCCGTGCTGTCCCTGTCCCTGGGATGGGGGGACAGTGTAGAGGGAGCTTTACTCTGTATCTAACTCCGTGCTGTCCCTGTCCCTGGGGTGGGGGGGACAGTGTAGAGGGAGCTTTACTCTGTATCTAACCCCGTGCTGTCCCTGGGATGGGGGGGGACAGTGTAGAGGGAGCTTTACTCTGTATCTAACCCCGTGCTGTCCCTGTCCCTGGGATGGGGGGGGACAGTGTAGAGGGAGCTTTACTCTGTATCTAACCCCGTGCTGTCCCTGGGATGGGGGGGACAGTGTAGAGGGAGCTTTACTCTGTATCTAACCCCGTGCTGTCCCTGTCCCTGGGATGGGGGGGGACAGTGTAGAGGGAGCTTTACTCTGTATCTAACCCCGTGCTGTCCCTGTCCCTGGGATGGGGGGGGACAGTGTAGAGGGAGCTTTACTCTGTATCTAACCCCGTGCTGTCCCTGGGATGGGGGGGACAGTGTAGAGGGAGCTTTACTCTGTATCTAACCCCGTGCTGTCCCTGGGATGGGGGGGTACAGTGTAGAGGGAGCTTTAATCTGTATCTAACCCCGTGCTGTCCCTGTCCCTGGGATGGGGGGGGACAGTGTAGAGGGAGCTTTACTCTATATCTAACCCCGTGCTGTCCCTGTCCCTGGGATGGGGGGGGACAGTGTAGAGTGAGCTTTACTCTGTATCTAAACCCCGTGCTGTCCCTGGGATGGGGGGGGGGGACAGTGTAGAGGGAGCGTTACTCTGTATCTAACCCCGTGCTGTCCCTGTCCCTGGGATGGGGGGGACAGTGTAGAGGGAGCTTTACTCTGTATCTAACCCCGTGCTGTCCCTGTCCCTGGGATGGGGGCACAGTGTAGAGGGAGCTTTACTCTGTATCTAACCCCGTACTGTCCCTGTCCCTGGGATGGGGGGGGGACAGTGTAGAGGGAGCTTTACTCTGTATCTAACCCCGTGCTGTCCCCTGTCCCTGGGATGGGGGGGGGACAGTGTAGAGGGAGCTTTACTCTGTATCTAACCCCGTGCTGTCCCTGTCCCTGGGATGGGGGGGACAGTGTAGAGGGAGCTTTACTCTGTATCTAACCCCGTGCTGTCCCTGTCCCTGGGATGGGGGGGGGACAGTGTAAGAGGGAGCTTTACTCTGTATCTAACCCCGTGCTGTCCCTGTCCCTGGATGGGGGGGACAGTGTAGAGGGAGCTTTACTCTGTATCTAACCCCGTGCTGTCCCTGTCCCTGGGATGGGAGGGGACAGTGTAGAGGGAGCTTTACTCTGTATCTAACCCTGGCGAAATGTGGGGGTATGTTTTTCCCCTGACAGGGGTCAGGGTGTGTGTGATGACAGTGAGTTCCTGGACGGGAGCTGCTCTGTGCCCCCCCCCACCTTCTCCCCTCCCTCCCACATATCGCTGAGCTCAGCAGGATCTGACCCAGGAGCCAGTGTGCCCTCTCACATTGGCATCCCCGTCCGGGGGGTGGGGGGGGGGTTCTCTGTGCCACTCTCATTGCCTGGGCATGGGCAGCGGGACCCTGCACCCCCCCCCTCCCTTTTCCCCTCCCTCTCTTGTCTCTCACACTCCTGCCTTGCTGTCTCTCCACCTGTACTCCCCACTCTCTCCTCCCCCGGCTCTCCCCCCCCCCCCACACTCTCACCTCCTCCTCCCCCCCTCCCCACTCTCTCCTCCCCCTCCCCCCCCGATCTCTCTCCCCCCACAATCACTCCCCCCCCCCCCCCGATCTCTCTCCCCCCACAATCACTCCCCCCCCCCGATCTCTCTCCCCCCACAATCACTCCCCCCCCCACCGATCTCCCCCCCCCCCCCCGATCTCTCCCCTGTTCTCTCTCACCCCCCCTTCACTCGCCCTGTCTCTTCGATAGAAAACACCTCACGTTACCTCCCCCCCCCCCCCCGCATTCCAAGATCTGAGCACCCCCTCAAATCTGGCCTGGAAGGGCGAGTCAGGACAGGCTGATTGACTGCGGGAGGCATGGGGGCTCTGATGTTTGGGTTGGAGGATGAGTGAGGGGTCAGAGCTGTTGCTCCCTGGAGGTTGGGACAGTGACAGTTCACGACAGGGGGAGGATTAGTAACCAGAGATCCCTGTGCCTCACACAGTGCCCACTCTCCGGGGATATAAATAATTCACAGCCATGTTCGGCTAAGCCTTTCGAAGGTGGGAAACATCTTATTTTGGTTCCTTAAAGGCAGATGGTGGAGGTTACTCTCAACCTCTCTCTCTCACTCATAGGTTCACATCCAGCATGAAACACGAGGGCATTCTGTGTCTCTCTCACACACTGTCACACACTCCCAGACAGACACAGATGAAGTCATTCCTTTCTGGATACAGCCCCCCACACACACTCGCACACAGAGAATCACTCACAGACACAAACCCTCAGACACACAAGCACACACTCTCAGACACGCACACTCTCAGACACACATGCACACACTCTCAGACACGCACACTCTCAGACACACATGCACACACTCTGACACACTCAGACACAGACACACATGCACACTCTCTCACTCTCACAGACACACTCTCAGACACACATGCACACACTCTGACACTCTCAGACACAGACACACATGCACACTCTCTCACTCTCACAGACACACTCTCAGACACACATGCACACACACTCAGACACACTCTCACAGACACTCTCAGAGACACATGCACACACACTGACACTCAGACACAGACACACTCTCAGAGACACATGCACACACTCTGACAGACACTCTCAGACACACACGCACACACTCTCAGAGACACACTCTCAGACACACATGCACACACTCTCAGAGACACACTCTCAGACACACACGCACACACTCTGAGACACACACTCTCAGACACACGCACACACTCTCAGAGACACACTCTCAGACACACATGCACACACTCTCAGAGACACACTCTCAGACACACACGCACACACTCTCAGAGACACACTCTCAGACACACACGCACACACTCTCAGAGACACACTCTCAGACACACATGCACACACTCTCAGAGACCACACTCTCAGACACACACGCACACTCTCAGAGACACACTCTCAGACACCATGCACACACTCTCAGAGACACACTCTCAGACACACACGCACACACTCTCAGAGACACACTCTCAGACACACATGCACACACTCTCAGAGACACACTCTCAGACACACACGCACACTCTCTCAGAGACACACGCACACGCACTGACACTCTCAGACACAAACTCTCAGACACAGACACACATGCACACTCTCGGACACAGACACGCTCTCAGACACACACGCACACACTCTCAGAGACACGCTCTCAGACACACACGCACACACTCTCAGAGACACGCTCTCAGACACACAAGCACACACTCTCAGAGACACACTCTCAGACACACAAGCACACACTCTCAGAGACACACTCTCAGACACACACGCACACACTCTGAGACACACACTCTCAGACACACGCACACACTCTCAGAGACACGCTCTCAGACACACACGCACACACTCTCAGAGACACACTCTCAGACACACAAGCACACACTCTCAGAGACACACTCTCAGACACACACGCACACACTCTCAGAGACACACTCTCAGACACACACGCACACACTCTCAGAGACACACTCTCAGAAACACACATGCACACACTCTCAGACACACATGCACACACTCTCAGAGACACACTCTCAGACACACACGCACACACTCTCAGACACACTCTCAGACACACATGCACACACTCTCAGACACACTCTCAGACACACACGCACACACTCTCAGACACACACGCACACACTCTCAGAGACACACTCTCAGACACACACGCACACACTCTCAGAGACACACTCTCAGACACACATGCACACACTCTCAGACACACTCTCAGACACACATGCACACACTCTCAGACACACTCTCAGACACACACGCACACACTCTCAGACACACACGCACACACTCTCAGACACACACGCACACACTCTCAGACACACACGCACACACTCTCAGAGACACACACTCTCAGACACACGCACACACTCTCAGAGACACACACTCAAACACACGCACACACTCTCAGACACACGCACACACTCTCGGAGACACACACTCTCAGACACACATGCACACTCTCTCAGACACACACGCACACACTCTCAGACACACACGCACACACTCTCAGAGACACACGCACACACTCTCAGAGACACACGCACACTCTCTCAGAGACACACACTCTCAGACACACACACTCTCAGACACACACGCACACACTCTCAGAGACACACGCACACACTCTCAGAGACACACGCACACACTCTCAGACACACACGCACACACTCTCAGACACACACGCACACACTCTCAGACACACACGCACACACTCTCAGACACACACGCACACACTCTCAGACACACACGCACACACTCTCAGAGACACACTCTCAGACACACACGCACACACTCTCAGAGACACACTCTCAGACACACATGCACACACTCTCAGACACACATGCACACTCTCAGACACACTCTCAGACACACATGCACACACTCTCAGACACACACGCACACACTCTCAGACACACACGCACACACTCTCAGACACACACGCACACACTCTCAGACACACACGCACACACTCTCAGAGACACACACTCTCAGACACACGCACACACTCTCAGAGACACACACTCAAACACACGCACACACTCTCAGACACACGCACACACTCTCGGAGACACACACTCTCAGACACACATGCACACTCTCTCAGACACACACGCACACACTCTCAGACACACACGCACACACTCTCAGAGACACACACTCTCAGAGACACACGCACACTCTCTCAGAGACACACACTCTCAGAGACACACGCACACTCTCTCAGAGACACACACTCTCAGAGACACACGCACACACTCTCAGACACACACGCACACACTCTCAGACACACGCACACACTCTCAGACACACGCACACACTCTCAGAGACACATGCACACACTCTCAGAGACACATGCACACACTCTCAGAGACACATGCACACACTCTGACACTCTCAGACACACACGCACACACTCTCAGAGACACATGCACACACTCTGACAGACACTCTCAGACACACACGCAGACACTCTCAGACACACATGCACACACTCTGACACTCTCAGACACACACGCACACACTCTCAGACACACACGCACACACTCTGACAGACACTCTCAGACACACACGCACACACTCTGACAGACACTCTCAGAGACACACGCACACACTCTGACAGACACTCTCAGAGACACACGCACACACTCAGACACACGCACACACTCTCAGAGACACATGCACACACTCTGACACTCTCAGACACACACGCACACACTCTCAGAGACACATGCACACACTCTGACAGACACTCTCAGACACACACGCACACACTCTCAGACACACATGCACACACTCTCAGAGACATACACGCACACACTCTCAGAGACACACACGCACACACTCTCAGAGACACACTCTCAGACACACAAGCACACACTCTCAGACACGCACACTCTCAGACACACATGCACACACTCTCAGACACGCACACTCTCAGACACACATGCACACACTCTCAGACACGCACACTCTCAGACACACATGCACACACTCTGACACTCTCAGACACAGACACACATGCACACTCTCTCACTCTCACAGACACACATGCACACACACTCAGACACACTCTCACAGACACTCTCAGACAGACACACTCTCTCAGACACTCTCAGAGACACATGCACACACACTGACACTCAGACACACTCTCAGAGAAACATGCACACACTCTGACAGACACTCTCAGACACACACGCACACACTCTCAGAGACACATGCACACACTCTCAGAGACACACTCTCAGACACACACGCACACACTCTGAGACACACACTCTCAGACACACGCACACACTCTCAGAGACACTCTCAGACACACATGCACACACTCTCAGAGACACACTCTCAGACACACACGCACACTCTCTCAGAGACACACGCACACGCACTGACACTCTCAGACACAAACTCTCAGACACAGACACACATGCACACTCTCGGACACAGACACGCTCTCAGACACACACGCACACACTCTCAGAGACACGCTCTCAGACACACACGCACACACTCTCAGAGACACACTCTCAGACACACAAGCACACACTCTCAGAGACACACTCTCAGACACACACGCACACACTCTCAGAGACACACTCTCAGAAACACACATGCACACACTCTCAGAGACACACACTCTCAGACACACACGCACACACTCTCAGAGACACACACTCTCAGACACACGCACACACTCTCAGAGACACACACTCAAACACACGCACACACTCTCAGACACACACTCTCAGACACACGCACACACTCTCAGAGACACTCTCAGACACACATGCACACACTCTCAGAGACACACTCTCAGACACACACGCACACTCTCTCAGAGACACACGCACACGCACTGACACTCTCAGACACAAACTCTCAGACACAGACACACATGCACACTCTCGGACACAGACACGCTCTCAGACACACACGCACACACTCTCAGAGACACGCTCTCAGACACACACGCACACACTCTCAGAGACACACTCTCAGACACACAAGCACACACTCGCACACACTCTCAGAGACACACTCTCAGAAACACACATGCACACACTCTCAGACACACATGCACACACTCTCAGAGACACGCTCTCAGACACACACGCACACACTCTCAGACACACATGCACACACTCTCAGAGACACACACTCTCAGACACACACGCACACACTCTCAGAGACACACTCTCAGACACACATGCACACACTCTCAGAGACACACACTCTCAGACACACACGCACACACTCTCAGAGACACACTCTCAGACACACATGCACACACTCTCAGACACACTCTCAGACACACACGCACACACTCTCAGACACACACGCACACACTCTCAGAGACACACTCTCAGACACACACGCACACACTCTCAGAGACACACTCTCAGACACACATGCACACACTCTCAGAGACACACTCTCAGACACACACGCACACACTCTCAGAGACACACTCTCAGACACACATGCACACACTCTCAGAGACACACTCTCAGACACACACGCACACACTCTCAGAGACACACACTCAGACACACATGCACACACTCTCAGAGACACACTCTCAGACACACACGCACACACTCTCAGAGACACACACTCTCAGACACACGCACACACTCTCAGAGACACACACTCAAACACACGCACACACTCTCAGACACACACTCTCAGACACACGCACACACTCTCAGACACACACTCTCAGAAACACGCACACTCTCAGACACACACGCACACACTCTCAGAGACACACACTCTCAGACACACATGCACACTCTCTCAGAGACACATGCACACACTCTCAGACACACACGCACACACTCTCAGAGACACACACTCTCAGAGACACACGCACACTCTCTCAGAGACACACACTCTCAGACACACACGCACACACTCTCAGAGACACACGCACACACTCTCAGACACACACGCACACACTCTCAGACACACACGCACACACTCTCAGACACACACGCACACACTCTCAGAGACACATGCACACACTCTGACAGACACTCTCAGACACATACGCACACACTCTCAGACACACACGCACACACTCTCAGAGACACACGCACACACTCTCAGAGACACATGCACACACTCTCAGAGACACACACTCTCAGAGACACACGCACACTCTCTCAGAGACACACACTCTCAGACACACACGCACACTCTCTCAGAGACACACACTCTCAGACACACACGCACACACTCTCAGAGACACACGCACACACTCTCAGACACACACGCACACACTCTCAGACACACACGCACACACTCTCAGAGACACATGCACACACTCTGACAGACACTCTCAGACACATACGCACACACTCTCAGACACACACGCACACACTCTCAGAGACACATGCACACACTCTCAGAGACACATGCACACACTCTGACACTCTCAGACACACACGCACACACTCTCAGAGACACATGCACACACTCTGACAGACACTCTCAGACACACACGCACACACTCTCAGACACACACGCACACACTCTCAGAGACACATGCACACACTCTGACAGACACATACGCACACACTCTCAGACACACACGCACACACTCTCAGAGACACATGCACACACTCTCAGAGACACATGCACACACTCTGACACTCTCAGACACACACGCACACTCAGAGACACATGCACACACTCTGACAGACACTCTCAGACACACACGCACACACTCTCAGACACACACGCACACACTCTGACAGACACTCTCAGACACACACGCACACACTCTGACAGACACTCTCAGAGACACACGCACACACTCTGACAGACACTCTCAGAGACACACGCACACACTCAGACACACGCGCACACTCTCAGAGACACATGCACACACTCTGACACTCTCAGACACACACGCACACACTCTCAGAGACACATGCACACACTCTGACAGACACTCTCAGACACACACGCACACACTCTCAGACACACATGCACACACTCTCAGAGACACACACGCACACACTCTCAGAGACACACTCTCAGACACACATGCACACACTCTCAGAGACACACTCTCAGACACACATGCACACACTCTCAGAGACACACTCTCAGACACACATGCACACACTCTCAGAGACACACACTCTCAGACACACACGCACACACTCTCAGAGACACACTCTCAGACACACGCACACACTCTCAGAGACACACTCTCAGACACATGCACACACTCTCAGAGACACACTCTCAGACACATGCACACACTCTCAGAGACACACTCTCAGACACACACGCACACACTCTCAGAGACACACGCACACACTCTCAGAGACACACTCTCAGACACACATGCACACACTCTCAGAGACACACTCTCAGACACACGCACACACTCTCAGACACACACGCACACACTCTCAGAGACACACTCTCAGACACACATGCACACTCTCTCAGAGACACACTCTCAGACACACACGCACACACTCTCAGAGACACACTCTCAGACACACATGCACACTCTCTCAGAGACACATGCACACACTCTCAGAGACACACGCACACACTCTCAGAGACACACACTCTCAGACACACACGCACACTCTCTCAGAGACACACACTCTCAGACACACACGCACACTCTCTCAGAGACACACACTCTCAGACACACACGCACACACTCTCAGACACACACGCACACACTCTCAGAGACACACACTCTCTGACACACACACGCACACACTGACACTCTCAGACACACACGCACACACTCTCAGACACACACGCACACACTCTCAGACACACACGCACACACTGACACTCTCAGACACACACGCACACACTGACACTCTCAGACACACACGCACACACTGACACTCTCAGACACACACGCACACTCTCAGACACACGCACACACTGACACTCTCAGACACACACGCACACACTCTCAGAGACACACACTCTCAGACACACGCACACACTCTCAGAGACACACACTCAGACACACACTCTCAGACACACGCACACACTCTCAGACACACACGCACACACTCTCAGAGACACACATGCACACTCTCTCAGAGACACATGCACACACTCTGACAGACACTCTCAGACACACACACAGACACTCTCAGACACACACACAGACACTCTCAGACACACACGCACACTCAGAGACACACGCTCTCAGACACACACGCACACACTCTCAGACACACACGCACACACTCTCAGACACACACGCACACACTCTCAGACACACACGCACACACTCTCAGACACACACGCACACTCCCTCAGACACACACACTCTCAGACACACACGCACACACTCTCAGACACACACGCACACACTCTCAGAGACACACATGCACACTCTCTCAGAGACACATGCACACACTCTGACAGACACTCTCAGACACACACACAGACACTCTCAGACACACACGCACACACTCTCAGACACACACGCACACTCTCTCAGAGACACACACGCACACACTCTCAGACACACACGCACACACTCTCAGACACACACGCACACACTCTCAGACACACACGCACACACTCTCAGAGACACACGCACACACTCTCAGAGACACACACTCTCAGACACACACACTCTCAGACACACTCTCAGACACACACGCACACACTGACTCTCTCAGACACACACGCACACTCTCTCAGACACACACGCACACTCTCTCAGACACACACGCACACTCTCTCAGACACACACGCACACTCTCTCAGAGACACACGCACACTCTCTCAGACACACACGCACACTCCCTCAGACACACACACTCTCAGACACACACGCACACTCTCTCAGAGACACACGCACACACTCTCAGAGACACACACTCTCAGACACACACGCACACACTCTCAGACACACACGCACACACTCTCAGAGACACACATGCACACTCTCTCAGAGACACATGCACACACTCTGACAGACACTCTCAGACACACACACAGACACTCTCAGACACACACGCACACACTCTCAGACACACACGCACACTCTCTCAGAGACACACACTCTCAGACACACACGCACACACTCTCAGACACACACGCACACACTCTCAGACACACACGCACACACTCTCAGACACACACGCACACTCTCTCAGACACACACACTCTCAGACACACACGCACACTCTCTCAGAGACACACGCACACACTCTCAGACACACACACTCTCAGACACACATGCACACTCTCTCAGACACACACGCACACACTCTCAGACACACACGCACACTCCCTCAGACACACACACTCTCAGACACACACGCACACACTCTCAGACACACACGCACACACTCTCAGAGACACACATGCACACTCTCTCAGAGACACATGCACACACTCTGACAGACACTCTCAGACACACACGCACACACTCTCAGACACACACGCACACTCTCTCAGAGACACACACGCACACACTCTCAGACACACACGCACACACTCTCAGACACACACGCACACACTCTCAGACACACACGCACACACTCTCAGACACACACGCACACACTCTCAGACACACACGCACACTCTCTCAGACACACACACTCTCAGACACACACGCACACTCTCTCAGAGACACACGCACACACTCTCAGAGACACACACTCTCAGACACACACACTCTCAGACACACACACTCTCAGACACACACGCACACACTCTCAGACACACACGCACACACTGACTCTCTCAGACACACACGCACACTCTCTCAGACACACACGCACACTCTCTCAGACACACACGCACACTCTCTCAGAGACACACGCACACTCTCTCAGACACACACGCACACTCCCTCAGACACACACACTCTCAGACACACACGCACACTCTCTCAGAGACACACGCACACACTCTCAGAGACACACACTCTCAGACACACACGCACACACTCTCAGACACACACGCACACACTCTCAGAGACACACATGCACACTCTCTCAGAGACACATGCACACACTCTGACAGACACTCTCAGACACACACACAGACACTCTCAGACACACACGCACACACTCTCAGACACACACGCACACTCTCTCAGAGACACACACTCTCAGACACACACGCACACACTCTCAGACACACACGCACACACTCTCAGACACACACGCACACACTCTCAGACACACACGCACACTCTCTCAGACACACACACTCTCAGACACACACGCACACTCTCTCAGAGACACACGCACACACTCTCAGAGACACACACTCTCAGACACACATGCACACTCTCTCAGAGACACATGCACACAATCTCAGAGACACACGCACACACTCTCAGAGACACACACTCTCAGACACACACGCACACTCTCTCAGAGACACACACTCTCAGACACACACGCACACACTCTCAGACACACACGCACACACTCTCAGAGACACACACTCTCTGACACACACGCACACACTGACACTCTCAGACACACACGCACACTCTCTCAGACACACACGCACACTCTCTCAGACACACACGCACACTCTCTCAGACACACACGCACACTCTCTCAGACACACACGCACACTCTCTCAGACACACACGCACACACTCTCAGACACACACGCACACACTCTCAGACACACACGCACACTCTCTCAGACACACACGCACACTCTCTCAGACACACACGCACACTCTCTCAGACACACACGCACACACTCTCAGAGACACACGCACACACTCTCAGAGACACACGCACACACTCTCAGAGACACACACTCTCAGACACACACGCACACACTCTCAGACACACACGCACACACTCTCAGAGACACACACTCTCAGACACACACGCACACACTCTCAGACACACACGCACACACTGACACTCTCAGACACACACACACACACTCTCAGACACACACGCACACTCTCTCAGACACACACGCACACTCTCTCAGACACACACGCACACTCTCTCAGACACACACGCACACACTCTCAGACACACACGCACACACTCTCAGAGACACATGCACACACTCTGACAGACACTCTCAGACACACACGCACACACTCTCAGACACACACGCACACACTCTGACAGACACTCTCAGACACACACGCACACACTCTGACAGACACTCTCAGAGACACACGCACACACTCTCAGACACACACGCACACACTCTCAGAGACACACATGCACACTCTCTCAGAGACACATGCACACACTCTGACAGACACTCTCAGACACTCTCAGACACACACGCACACACTCTCAGACACACACGCACACACTCTCAGACACACACGCACACTCTCTCAGAGACACACACTCTCAGACACACACGCACACACTCTCAGACACACACGCACACACTCTCAGACACACACGCACACACTCTCAGACACACACGCACACTCTCTCAGACACACACACTCTCAGACACACACGCACACTCTCTCAGAGACACACGCACACACTCTCAGAGACACACACTCTCAGACACACATGCACACTCTCTCAGAGACACATGCACACACTCTCAGAGACACACGCACACACTCTCAGAGACACACACTCTCAGACACACACGCACACTCTCTCAGAGACACACACTCTCAGACACACACGCACACACTCTCAGACACACACGCACACACTCAGAGACACACACTCTCTGACACACACGCACACACTCTCAGACACACACGCACACACTGACACTCTCAGACACACACGCACACTCTCTCAGACACACACGCACACACTCTCAGAGACACACGCACACACTCTCAGACACACACGCACACACTCTCAGAGACACATGCACACACTCTGACAGACACTCTCAGACACACACGCACACACTCTCAGACACACACGCACACACTCTCAGAGACACACATGCACACTCTCTCAGAGACACATGCACACACTCTGACAGACACTCTCAGACACACACACAGACACTCTCAGACACACACGCACACACTCTCAGACACACACGCACACACTCTCAGACACACACGCACACTCTCTCAGAGACACACACTCTCAGACACACACGCACACACTCTCAGACACACACGCACACACTCTCAGACACACACACTCTCAGACACACACACTCTCAGACACACACGCACACTCTCTCAGAGACACACGCACACACTCTCAGAGACACACACTCTCAGACACACATGCACACTCTCTCAGAGACACATGCACACACTCTCAGAGACACACGCACACACTCTCAGAGACACACACTCTCAGACACACACGCACACTCTCTCAGAGACACACACTCTCAGACACACACGCACACACTCTCAGACACACACGCACACACTCTCAGAGACACACACTCTCAGACACACACGCACACACTCTCAGACACACACGCACACACTCTCAGACACACACGCACACACTCTCAGACACACACGCACACACTGACACTCTCAGACACACACGCACACACTCTCAGACACACACGCACACTCTCTCAGACACACACGCACACTCTCTCAGACACACACGCACACTCTCTCAGACACACACGCACACTCTCTCAGAGACACACGCACACACTCTCAGACACACACGCACACACTCTCAGAGACACATGCACACACTCTGACAGACACTCTCAGACACACACGCACACACTCTCAGACACACACGCACACACTCTGACAGACACTCTCAGACACACACGCACACACTCTGACAGACACTCTCAGAGACACACGCACACACTCTCAGACACACACGCACACACTCTCAGAGACACACATGCACACTCTCTCAGAGACACATGCACACACTCTGACAGACACTCTCAGACACACACACAGACACTCTCAGACACACACGCACACACTCTCAGACACACACGCACACTCTCTCAGAGACACACACTCTCAGACACACACGCACACACTCTCAGACACACACGCACACACTCTCAGACACACACGCACACACTCTGACAGACACTCTCAGAGACACACGCACACACTCTGACAGACACTCTCAGAGACACACACACACACTCAGACACACGCACACACTCTCAGAGACACATGCACACACTCTGACACTCTCAGACACACACGCACACACTCTCAGAGACACACACGCACACACTCTGACAGACACTCTCAGACACACACGCACACACTCTGACAGACACTCTCAGAGACACACGCACACACTCTGACAGACACTCTCAGACACACACGCACACACTCTGACAGACACTCTCAGACACACACGCACACACTCTGACAGACACTCTCAGAGACACACGCACACACTCTGACAGACACTCTCAGAGACACACGCACACACTCTCAGAGACACACATTCTCAGACACACACGCACACTCTCTCAGAGAGACACACTCTCAGACACACACGCACACTCTCTCAGAGACACATGCACACACTCTGACAGACACTCTCAGACACACACGCACACACTCTGACAGACACTCTCAGACACACACGCACACACTCTGACAGACACTCTCAGACACACACGCACACTCTCTCAGAGACACACACTCTCAGACACACACGCACACTCTCTCATAGACACATGCACACACTGACAGACACTCTCAGACGCACACACTCTCAGAGACACATGCACATACTCTGACAGACACTCTCAGACACACACGCACACACTCTCAGAGACACACACGCACACACTCTGACAGACACTCTCAGACACACACGCACACACTCTGACAGACACTCTCAGAGACACACGCACACACTCTCAGAGACACACGCACTCAGACACACACGCACACACTCAGAGACACACACTTTCAGACACACACGCACACACTCTCAGACACACATGCACACACTCTGACAGACACTCTCAGACACACGCACACACTCTCAGACACACACGCACACTCTCAGACACACACGCACACTCTCTCAGAGACACATGCACACACTCTGACAGACACTCTCAGACACACGCACACACTCTCAGACGCAGACACACATGCACACACTCTCAGACGCAGACACACTCTCAGACACACGTGTACACACTCTCAGACAGACACACTCTCAGACACACGTGTACACACTCTCAGACACACGTGTACACACTCTCAGACACACGTGTACACACTCTCAGACACACGTGTACACACTCTCAGACACACGTGTACACACACACACTCTCAGACACAGACAGACACTCTCTCGGACACACTCTCGGACACAGACACACTCTCAGCCACATGCACACTCATAAGCACAGATACACCCAGACTCGGACACACGCACACTCATAAGCACAGATACACTCAGACACAGACACTCCCTTGGTCATAAAATTACAGCCCAGCTGGACAGCATACACAACAACACAACCTGCATTTACGTAGGACCTTTAATGCAGTACAGCATCTGCGCAAACACTGATTATATGCCCACCCCATCTCCCAGCCCCTACTCCAGGCCGTCAGAGAGGGATTGTGTGCAGGGGGCTCAGTTCGAATGGGTGGATTGAAAGGATTTGGAGGCCACTCTGAACTAACAGCATGGGAGGAGGAGAGCGCGAGACGGAGAGGGGGGGGAGCGCGAGACGGAGAGGGGGGGGAGCGCGAGACGGAGGGGGGGGGAGCGCGAGACGGAGGGGGGGGGGAGCGCGAGACGGAGAGGGGGGGAGAGCGCGAGACGGAGAGGGGGGGGAGCGCGAGACGGAGAGGGGGGGGAGCGCGAGACGGAGAGGGGGGGGGGGAGCGCGAGACGGAGAGGGGGGGGGAGCGCGAGACGGAGAGGGGGGGGGAGCGCGAGACGGAGAGGGGGGGGAGCGCGAGACGGAGAGGGGGGGGAGCGCGAGACGGAGAGGGGGGGGGAGCGCGAGACGGAGAGGGGGGGGAGCGCGAGACGGAGAGGGGGGGGAGCGCGAGACGGAGAGGGGGGGGAGCGCGAGACGGAGAGGGGGGGGAGCGCGAGACGGAGAGGGGGGGGAGCGCGAGACGGAGAGGGGGGGGAGCGCGAGACGGAGAGGGGGGGGAGCGCGAGACGGAGAGGGGGGGGAGCGCGAGACGGAGAGGGGGGGGAGCGCGAGACGGAGGGGGGGGGAGCGCGAGACGGAGAGGGGGGGGAGCGCGAGACGGAGGGGGGGGGAGCGCGAGACGGAGAGGGGGGGAGCGCGAGACGGGGAGGGGGGGAAGAGGGGGACAGACAGAGAGGGACGGACAGAGGGGGGGGGGGAATGTGGGGAAGGTTGTGGACTGAGGCATTCTGAATGAGGGAGACAGATTGAGGAAAATCAAGGAATCGACCGAGAGAGGTGCGCGGCAGAGTGGGGGACGGGTTTGTTCAGGGAGCACGTTGTCGGGATGCGGGACAGAAAGCACGGGGTTTGCACACGAACTGAGCTGGGGGGTGGGGTGGGGGGAGCTATCACAGACTGAATGGGCCGAAAGGCCAGCTGCTGTGCTGGAGGAGGTTCCCAGCGTTGGCGGTACTGGGGGGGGCGGGGGGGGGGGGGGGGAGAGGTCGGGGGTGTTGTGAAAGGAGTCATGAACTCTGCCCTGCCCCACACTGAGAGACGGTGTGCTCGCCGATGGCGGTGACGGTGAGGCTCTGGGTGTGTGCCCACCCTCGCCCGCGTCAGGGGGACGGCGGTGGCAGCAGACTGGGCTCCTCTTCATCCGAATCGAATTCGACCGTCTCATCCTGGATCCATTTCCCACAGCCGTCCGGGATCCACCCTGAGCTGAGGAAGCATCAGAGACACACACAACAACACGTCAATAAACCCCACGCAGGGTCGGCACTGAGCGAGCGGGCGCTGTGGGAGGGTCAGTGCTGAGGGAGCGGGCGCTGTCGGAGGGTCAGTGCTGAGGGAGCGGACACTGTCGGAGGGTCAGTGCTGAGGGAGTGGGCGCTGTGGGAGGGTCAGTGCTGAGGGAGCGGGCGCTGTCGGAGGGTCAGTGCTGAGGGAGCGGGCGCTGTCGGAGGGTCAGTGCTGAGGGAGCGGACACTGTCGGAGGGTCAGTGCTGAGGGAGTGGGCGCTGTGGGAGGGTCAGTGCTGAGGGAGCGGGCGCTGTCGGAGGGTCAGTGCTGAGCGAGCGGGCGCTGTGGGAGGGTCAGTGCTGAGGGAGCGGGCGCTGTCGGAGGGTCAGGGCTGAGGGAGTGGGTGCTGTCGGAGGGTCAGTGCTGAGGGAGTGGGCGCTGTGGGAGGGTCAGTGCTGAGGGAGCGGGCGCTGTCGGAGGGTCAGTGCTGAGCGAGCGGGCGCTGTGGGAGGGTCAGTGCTGAGGGAGTGGGCGCTGTGGGAGGGTCAGTGCTGAGGGAGCGGGCGCTGTCGGAGGGTCAGTGCTGAGGGAGTGGGCGCTGTGGGAGGGTCAGTGCTGAGGGAGCGGGCGCTGTCGGAGGGTCAGTGCTGAGGGAGCGGACACTGTCGGAGGGTCAGTGCTGAGGGAGTGGGCGCTGTGGGAGGGTCAGTGCTGAGGGAGCGGGCGCTGTCGGAGGGTCAGTGCTGAGGGAGTGGGCGCTGTGGGAGGGTCAGTGCTGAGGGAGCGGGCGCTGTCGGAGGGTCAGGGCTGAGGGAGTGGGTGCTGTCGGAGGGTCAGTGCTGAGGGAGTGGGCGCTGTGGGAGGGTCAGTGCTGAGGGAGCGGGCGCTGTCGGAGGGTCAGTGCTGAGCGAGCGGGCGCTGTGGGAGGGTCAGTGCTGAGGGAGTGGGCGCTGTGGGAGGGTCAGTGCTGAGGGAGCGGGCGCTGTCGGAGGGTCAGGGCTGAGGGAGTGGGTGCTGTCGGAGGGTCAGTGCTGAGGGAGCGGGCGCTGTGGGAGGGTCAGTGCTGAGGGAGCGGGCGCTGTCGGAGGGTCAGTGCTGAGCGAGCGGGCGCTGTGGGAGGGTCAGTGCTGAGGGAGTGGGTGCGGTGGGAGGGTCAGGGCTGAGGGAGTGGGTGCTGTGGGAGGGTCAGTGCTGAGGGAGTGGGTGCTGTGGGAGGGTCAGTGCTGAGGGAGTGGGTGCTGTGGGAGGGTCAGTGCTGAGGGAGTGGGTGCTGTGGGAGGGTCAGTACTGAGGGAGTGGGCGCTGTGGGAGGGTCAGTGCTGAGGGAGTGGGTGCTGTGGGAGGGTCAGGGCTGAGGGAGTGGGTGCTGTGGGAGGGTCAGTGCTGAGGGAGTGGGTGCTGTGGGAGGGTCAGTGCTGAGGGAGTGGGTGCTGTGGGAGGGTCAGTGCTGAGGGAGTGGGTGCTGTGGGAGGGTCAGTGCTGAGGGAGTGGGTGCTGTGGGAGGGTCAGTACTGAGGGAGTGGGCGCTGTGGGAGGGTCAGTGCTGAGGGAGTGGGTGCTGTGGGAGGGTCAGGGCTGAGGGAGTGGGTGCTGTGGGAGGGTCAGTGCTGAGGGAGTGGGTGCTGTGGGAGGGTCAGTGCTGAGGGAGTGGGTGCTGTTGGAGGGTCGGCACTGAGCGAGCGGGCGCTGTGGGAGGGTCAGTGCTGAGCGAGCGGGCGCTGTCGGAGGGTCAGTGCTGAGGGAGTGGGCACTGTGGGAGGGTCAGTGCTGAGGGAGCAGGTGCTGTGGGAGGGTCAGTGCTGAGGGAGCGGGTGCTGTGGGAGGGTCAGTGCTGAGCGAGCGGGCGCTGTGGGAAGGTCAGTGCTGAGGGAGTGGGTGCTGTGGGAGGGTCAGTGCTGAGGGAGCGGGTGCTGTGGGAGGGTCAGTGCTGAGGGAGCGGGAGCTGTGGGAGGGTCAGTGCTGAGCGAGCGGGCGCTGTGGGAGGGTCAGTGCTGAGCGAGCGGGCGCTGTGGGAGGGTCAGTGCTGAGCGAGCGGGCGCTGTGGGAGGGTCAGTGCTGAGGGAGTGGGTGCTGTGGGAGGGTCGGCGCTGAGGGAGTGGGTGCTGTGGGAGGGTCAGTGCTGAGGGAGTGGGTGCTGTGGGAGGGTCAGGGCTGAGGGAGTGGGTGCTGTGGGAGGGTCAGTGCTGAGCGAGCGGGCGCTGTGGGAGGGTCAGTGCTGAGCGAGCGGGCGCTGTGGGAGGGTCAGTGCTGAGGGAGTGGGCGCTGTGGGAGGGTCAGTGCTGAGGGAGTGGGCGCTGTGGGAGGGTCAGTGCTGAGGGAGTGGGTGCTGTGGGAGGGTCGGCACTGAGGGAGTGGGTGCTGTGGGAGGGTCAGTGCTGAGGGAGTGGGTGCTGTGGGAGGGTCAGGGCTGAGGGAGTGGGTGCTGTGGGAGGGTCAGTGCTGAGGGAGTGGGTGCTGTGGGAGGGTCAGGGCTGAGGGAGTGGGTGCTGTGGGAGGGTCGGCACTGAGGGAGTGGGTGCTGTGGGAGGGTCAGTGCTGAGGGAGTGGGCGCTGTGGCAGGGTCAGTGCTGAGGGAGTGGGCGCTGTGGGAGGGTCAGTGCTGAGGGAGCGGGCGCTGTGGGAGGATCAGTGCTGAGGGAGTGGGCGCTGTGGGAGGATCAGTGCTGAGGGAGTGGGCGCTGTGGGAGGGTCAGCGCTGAGGGAGCGGGCGCTGTCGGAGGATCAGTGCTGAGGGAGTGGGCGCTGTGGGAGGGTCAGTGCTGAGGGAGTGGGTGCTGTGGGAGGGTCAGTGCTGAGGGAGTGAGCGCTGTCGGAGGATCAGTGCTGAGGGAGTGGGCGCTTTGGGAGGGTCAGTGCTGAGGGAGCGGGCGCTGTCGGAGAGTCAGTGCTGAGGGAGTGGGCGCTGTCGGAGGGTCAGTGCTGAGGGAGTGGGCGCTGTGGGAGGGTCAGTGCTGAGGGAGCGGGTGCTGTCGGAGGGTCAGTGCTGAGGGAGCGGGTGCTGTCGGAGGGTCAGTGCTGAGGGAGCGGGTGCTGTCGGAGGGTCAGTGCTGAGGGAGCGGGTGCTGTCGGAGGGTCAGTGCTGAGGGAGCGGGCGCTGTCGGAGGGTCAGTGCTGAGGGAGCGGGTGCTGTCGGAGGGTCAGTGCTGAGGGAGTGGGCCCTGTCGGAGGGTCAGTGCTGAGGGAGCGGGCGCTGTCGGAGGGTCAGTGCTGAGGGAGCGGGCGCTGTGGGAGGGTCAGGGCTGAGGGAGTGGGTGCTGTGGGAGGGTCAGGGCTGAGGGAGTGGGCGCTGTGGGAGGGTCAGTGCTGAGGGAGCGGGCGCTGTCGGAGGGTCAGGGCTGAGGGAGTGGGTGCTGTCGGAGGGTCAGTGCTGAGGGAGTGGGCGCTGTGGGAGGGTCAGTGCTGAGGGAGCGGGCGCTGTCGGAGGGTCAGTGCTGAGCGAGCGGGCGCTGTGGGAGGGTCAGTGCTGAGGGAGTGGGCGCTGTGGGAGGGTCAGTGCTGAGGGAGCGGGCGCTGTCGGAGGGTCAGGGCTGAGGGAGTGGGTGCTGTCGGAGGGTCAGTGCTGAGGGAGCGGGCGCTGTGGGAGGGTCAGTGCTGAGGGAGCGGGCGCTGTCGGAGGGTCAGTGCTGAGCGAGCGGGCGCTGTGGGAGGGTCAGTGCTGAGGGAGTGGGTGCGGTGGGAGGGTCAGGGCTGAGGGAGTGGGTGCTGTGGGAGGGTCAGTGCTGAGGGAGTGGGTGCTGTGGGAGGGTCAGTGCTGAGGGAGTGGGTGCTGTGGGAGGGTCAGTGCTGAGGGAGTGGGTGCTGTGGGAGGGTCAGTACTGAGGGAGTGGGCGCTGTGGGAGGGTCAGTGCTGAGGGAGTGGGTGCTGTGGGAGGGTCAGGGCTGAGGGAGTGGGTGCTGTGGGAGGGTCAGTGCTGAGGGAGTGGGTGCTGTGGGAGGGTCAGTGCTGAGGGAGTGGGTGCTGTGGGAGGGTCAGTGCTGAGGGAGTGGGTGCTGTGGGAGGGTCAGTGCTGAGGGAGTGGGTGCTGTGGGAGGGTCAGTACTGAGGGAGTGGGTGCTGTGGGAGGGTCAGTACTGAGGGAGTGGGCGCTGTGGGAGGGTCAGTGCTGAGGGAGTGGGTGCTGTGGGAGGGTCAGGGCTGAGGGAGTGGGTGCTGTGGGAGGGTCAGTGCTGAGGGAGTGGGTGCTGTGGGAGGGTCAGTGCTGAGGGAGTGGGTGCTGTTGGAGGGTCGGCACTGAGCGAGCGGGCGCTGTGGGAGGGTCAGTGCTGAGCGAGCGGGCGCTGTCGGAGGGTCAGTGCTGAGGGAGTGGGCACTGTGGGAGGGTCAGTGCTGAGGGAGCAGGTGCTGTGGGAGGGTCAGTGCTGAGGGAGCGGGTGCTGTGGGAGGGTCAGTGCTGAGCGAGCGGGCGCTGTGGGAAGGTCAGTGCTGAGGGAGTGGGTGCTGTGGGAGGGTCAGTGCTGAGGGAGCGGGTGCTGTGGGAGGGTCAGTGCTGAGGGAGCGGGAGCTGTGGGAGGGTCAGTGCTGAGCGAGCGGGCGCTGTGGGAGGGTCAGTGCTGAGCGAGCGGGCGCTGTGGGAGGGTCAGTGCTGAGCGAGCGGGCGCTGTGGGAGGGTCAGTGCTGAGGGAGTGGGTGCTGTGGGAGGGTCGGCGCTGAGGGAGTGGGTGCTGTGGGAGGGTCAGTGCTGAGGGAGTGGGTGCTGTGGGAGGGTCAGGGCTGAGGGAGTGGGTGCTGTGGGAGGGTCAGTGCTGAGGGAGTGGGTGCTGTGGGAGGGTCAGTGCTGAGGGAGCGGGTGCTGTGGGAGGGTCAGTGCTGAGGGAGCGGGTGCTGTGGGAGGGTCAGTGCTGAGGGAGCGGGTGCTGTGGGAGGGTCAGTGCTGAGCGAGCGGGCGCTGTGGGAGGGTCAGTGCTGAGCGAGCGGGCGCTGTGGGAGGGTCAGTGCTGAGGGAGTGGGCGCTGTGGGAGGGTCAGTGCTGAGGGAGTGGGCGCTGTGGGAGGGTCAGTGCTGAGGGAGTGGGTGCTGTGGGAGGGTCGGCACTGAGGGAGTGGGTGCTGTGGGAGGGTCAGTGCTGAGGGAGTGGGTGCTGTGGGAGGGTCAGGGCTGAGGGAGTGGGTGCTGTGGGAGGGTCAGTGCTGAGGGAGTGGGTGCTGTGGGAGGGTCAGGGCTGAGGGAGTGGGTGCTGTGGGAGGGTCGGCACTGAGGGAGTGGGTGCTGTGGGAGGGTCAGTGCTGAGGGAGTGGGCGCTGTGGCAGGGTCAGTGCTGAGGGAGTGGGCGCTGTGGGAGGGTCAGTGCTGAGGGAGCGGGCGCTGTGGGAGGATCAGTGCTGAGGGAGTGGGCGCTGTGGGAGGATCAGTGCTGAGGGAGTGGGCGCTGTGGGAGGGTCAGCGCTGAGGGAGCGGGCGCTGTCGGAGGATCAGTGCTGAGGGAGTGGGCGCTGTGGGAGGGTCAGTGCTGAGGGAGTGGGTGCTGTGGGAGGGTCAGTGCTGAGGGAGTGAGCGCTGTCGGAGGATCAGTGCTGAGGGAGTGGGCGCTTTGGGAGGGTCAGTGCTGAGGGAGCGGGCGCTGTCGGAGAGTCAGTGCTGAGGGAGTGGGCGCTGTCGGAGGGTCAGTGCTGAGGGAGTGGGCGCTGTGGGAGGGTCAGTGCTGAGGGAGCGGGTGCTGTCGGAGGGTCAGTGCTGAGGGAGCGGGTGCTGTCGGAGGGTCAGTGCTGAGGGAGCGGGTGCTGTCGGAGGGTCAGTGCTGAGGGAGCGGGTGCTGTCGGAGGGTCAGTGCTGAGGGAGCGGGCGCTGTCGGAGGGTCAGTGCTGAGGGAGCGGGTGCTGTCGGAGGGTCAGTGCTGAGGGAGTGGGCCCTGTCGGAGGGTCAGTGCTGAGGGAGCGGGCGCTGTCGGAGGGTCAGTGCTGAGGGAGCGGGCGCTGTGGGAGGGTCAGGGCTGAGGGAGTGGGTGCTGTGGGAGGGTCAGGGCTGAGGGAGTGGGTGCTGTGGGAGGGTCGGCACTGGGGGAGTGGGTGCTGTGGGAGGGTCAGTGCTGAGGGAGTGGGCGCTGTCGGAGGGTCAGTGCTGAGGGAGTGGGTGCTGTGGGAGGGTCAGGGCTGAGGGAGTGGGTGCTGTGGGAGGGTCGGCACTGAGGGAGTGGGTGCTGTGGGAGGGTCAGTGCTGAGGGAGTGGGCGCTGTGGGAGGGTCAGTGCTGAGGGAGTGGGCGCTGTCGGAGGGTCAGTGCTGAGGGAGTGGGCGCTGTGGGAGGGTCAGTGCTGAGGGAGTGGGTGCTGTGGGAGGGTCGGCACTGAGGGAGTGGGTGCTGTGGGAGGGTCGGCACTGAGGGAGTGGGCGCTGTGGGAGGGTCAGTGCTGAGGGAGTGGGCGCTGTCGGAGGGTCAGTGCTGAGGGAGTGGGCGCTGTGGGAGGGTCAGTGCTGAGGGAGTGGGCGCTGTGGGAGGGTCAGTGCTGAGGGAGCGGGGCGCTGTGGGAGGATCAGTGCTGAGGGAGTGGGCGCTGTCGGAGGGTCAGTGCTGAGGGAGCGGGCGCTGTCGGAGGGTCAGTGCTGAGGGAGCGGGCGCTGTCGGAGGGTCAGTGCTGAGGGAGCGGGCGCTGTCGGAGGGTCAGTGCTGAGGGAGCGGGTGCTGTGGGAGGGTCAGTGCTGAGGGAGTGGGCGCTGTCGGAGGGTCAGTGCTGAGGGAGCGGGCGCTGTCGGAGGGTCAGTGCTGAGGGAGTGGGCGCTATCGGAGGGTCAGTGCTGAGGGAGTGGGCGCTGTCGGAGGGTCAGTGCTGAGGGAGTGGGCCCTGTCGGAGAGTCAGTGCTGAGGGAGTGGGCACTGTTGGAGGGTCAGTGCTGAGGGAGTGGGCACTGTTGGAGGGTCAGTGCTGAGGGAGTGGGCGCTGTCGGAGGGTCAGTGCTGAGGGAGTGGGCGCTGTCGGAGGGTCAGTGCTGAGGGAGTGGGCGCTGTCGGAGGGTCAGTGCTGAGGGAGTGGGCGCTGTCGGAGGGTCAGTGCTGAGGGAGTGGGCGCTGTGGGAGGGTCAGTGCTGAGGGAGTGGGCGCTGTGGGAGGGTCGTGAGAGATGTTTTTCCAATGTGTTGCTGGAACAAGGCTCCCCTTTGGCCAGTTACACGGTTGTCGGGTTTGGGAGGGAGCTGCTCACCCAGGGAGGGCTGCAGCAAATAATCATCCCTGCACCAATGTCACTGACAACAGCCAATCAGAGCCCTCAGCTGGCCGGCTGGAATCTTACTCTGTAAACATGGGACTGTCGCATTCCCTCACGGTCACGGACTGCCGTTTGGAAGTGTTCGATTGGCTCCGAAGCACCTGGAGGGTCTGTCTATCTGCAGGTGGTGAGAGGCGCTACTGAAATGCAGGGTGGCCCAGACTCACCTGCGCAGCTTTAGGTAATGCTCCAGTTGCCTCTGTCGCTCGGGGTTGGGGGGAGTCGATGGGGCCGTGTCCTGGGACTTGGAACTTCGTTTCCCCTTGGCACTGCCAACCTGCTCCCCGCTGGACCCTACAAACACAACGGGCAAACTCAACAGGCACGGCTGATCGACTGGGGGAGGTGTCACCTTCCCACTCCCTGACCCCGCTCTGACACCCCCTGACCCCTGCCCCTCCCTCTCCCTGACCCCGCTCTGACACCCCCTGACCCCTGCCCCTCCCTCTCCCTGACCCCGCTCTGACACCCCCTAACCTCTGCCCCTCCCTCTCCCTGACCGCGCTCTGACACCCCATGACCCCTGCCCCTCCCTGACTCCTCCCACTGCCTGACCCCACCCGAGCCCTGCCCCTCCCCCTCCCTGACTCCGCTCTGACACCCCAACCCCTCCCTCTCCGACCCCTCACCCTCCCTCTCCCTGACCCCGCTCTGACACCCCCTGACCCCTCCCTCTCCCTGACCCCACGTGACCCCTGCCCCTCCCTCTCCCTGACCCCACTCTGACACCCCCTGACCCCTCCCACTCCCTGACCCCACCTGAGCCCTGCCCCTCCCTCTCCCTGACCCCGCTCTGACAACCCCTGACCCCTCCCTGATCCCTCCCTCTCCCTGACCCCACGTGACCCCTGCGCCTCCCTCTCCCTGACCCCGCTCTGACACCCCCTGACCCCTCCCACTCCCTGACCCCACCTGAGCCCTGCCCCTCCCTCTCCCTGACCCCGCTCTGACACCCCGACCCCTCCCTCTCCGACCCCTCACCCTCCCTCTCCCTGACCCTGCTCTGACAACCCCTGACCCCTCCCTGATCCCTCCCTCTCCCTGACCCCGCTCTGACACCCCCTGACCCCTGCCCCTCCCTGATCCCTCCCTCTCCCTGACCCCGCTCTGACACCCCTCACCCTCCCTCTCCGACCCCTCACCCTCCCTGTCACTGACCCCGCTCTGACCACACCTGACCCCTGCCCCTCCCTGACCCCTCCCTCTCCCTGACCCTTCCCTCCCTGTCTGCTTCCCCCACAGTGACCCCAGGCAGACCCCGCTCTCCCGGGGAGTGTCCCCGAGTGACCTCTGCCTGGTCGCACCCTCTTCCTTCCCACCTACCGGTTGGTGGTGCCCCCTTCAGGGGGTCGCAGGGTGATGGTTGGGTCTCTGAGTGTGAGGCACTGACAGCGAGGGTGCCTGGCTCCGCGCCACCTCCGGCCATCAGCGGATATTCAGTACCCGTGGTACCCCTGGCACCGGACGGTAAGGAGCAGCCATCGATCCCGGGCCTGGGGGGAAACCAACAAACAGTCACCAAACACTCAACTCACGTCCGAATAGGGTCAGTGCTGAGGGAGTGGGTGCTGTGGGAGGGTCAGTGCTGAGGGAGCGGGCGCTGTCGGAGGGTCAGTGCTGAGGGACTGGGAGCTGTGGGAGGGTCAGTGCTGAGTGAGTGGGTGCTGTGGGAGGGTCAGTGCTGAGGGAGTGGGTGCTGTGGGAGGGTCAGTGCTGAGGGAGTGGGTGCTGTGGGAGGGTCAGGCTGAGGGACTGGGAGCTGTGGGAGGGTCAGCGCTGAGGGAGTGGGCGCTGTGGGAGGGTCAGGCTGAGGGACTGGGAGCTGTGGGAGGGTCAGTGCTGAGGGAGTGGGCGCTGTGGGAGGGTCAGGCTGAGGGACTGGGAGCTGTGGGAGGGTCAGTGCTGAGGGAGTGCGTGCTGTGGGAGGGTCAGTGCTGAGGGAGTGGGTGCTGTGGGAGGGTCAGTGCTGAGGGAGCGGGTGCTGTGGGAGGGTCAGGCTGAGGGACTGGGAGCTGTGGGAGGGTCAGCGCTGAGGGAGTGGGTGCTGTGGGAGGGTCAGTGCTGTGGGAGGGGGTGCTGTGGGAGGGTCAGGCTGAGGGACTGGGAGCTGTGGGAGGGTCAGCGCTGAGGGAGCGGGAGCTGTGGGAGGGTCAGTGCTGAGGGAGTGGGCGCTGTTGGAGGGTCAGTTGTCCACCTGTGGGAACGGTGAGGTCCTTGTGACCTCTGGTGGGGGCTGCTGGTACTGCGACCCCAACAGAGTTATTCGCCTGTGGTCAGAGATATGGCTGACCGGGTAGCCTGAGGGTTGGGACAGTTTTTGGATCCTTTGCTCCCCCCGCCCCGATTCGTGTGTCAGTCCCTCCCTTGCGGTGCTCCTCCATGTGCCCCCCACCCACTGCGACTTGGTCTCTCTGAACCTCAAACCAAAGTCACCCGTTCTCTACTGCAGGACGCGACGCAACATCTGTGGGCAAGGAGAGCATTAGATACCCTGCTCCCCTGAGATAACTCCCCCCTTCCCCCAACCCCCCGCCAGCATGCTCTCGGCCTGTCTGACTCTGCTATCCTTTCTGCCTCCTCATTTGCCCTTCAAATCCCTCATCGATCACCAACGTCTCTCGCTCCCACCCTTAAATATATTTAGATACGTGGTCGCCACTGCTCTGTTGGGGCGGGGGGTGGGGGGGGGGAAATTCTGCACGATCTCCGTCCCCCTCCTGTGAAGGGGGAAGAGTCTACGACTAGAGGGAGCAACATAAAACAGTCAAAAAGTTTTGCTAAAACGATCCCAGGCGCTAGTCAGAGGGCAGCTGGGATACCGTGAGCAGGTTTGGGGCCATGTATCTAAGAAATGATAGACCCGGAGGCAGTCCTGACACTGTTCCCTTGGCCGATCCCGGGGATGGACGGGGGTGTCTGACGAGGCAGGTTGGGGACTGGGGTTTGTAATAATGAGGTGACCTCACCGAAGATTGGGTGGCTCAGTGGTTAGCGCTGCTGCCTCAAGGCACCAGGGACCCAGGTTCGATTTCCCCACTCAGGGGAACTGTCTGTGTGGAGTTTGCACATTCTCCCCTCCTCACCGCCCCCCGTCCCACCCTGCCCCCGTGTCCGTGTGGGTTTCCTCTGGGTGCTCCGGTTTCCACCCTCAATCCAAAGATGTGCAGGTCAGGGTGGATTGGCCATGTTAAATTGTCCCATAGTGCCCAGGGATGTACAGGTTAGGGTGGATTGGCCATGCTAAATTGTCCCATAGTGCCTAGGGATGTGCAGGTTAGGGTGGGTTGGCCATGCTAAATTGTCCCGTAGTGTCCAGGGATGTGCAGGTTAGGGTGGGTTGGCCATGCTAAATTGTCCCATAGTGCCCAGGGATGTGCAGGTTAGGGTGGATTGGCCATGCTAAATTGTCCCGTAGTGTCCAGGGATGTGCAGGTTAGGGTGGATTGGCCATGCTAAATTGTCCCGTAGTGCCCAGTGATGTGCAGGTTAGGGTGGATTGGCCGTGCTAAATTGCCCCGTAGTGCCCAGGGATGTGCAGGTTAGGGTGGATTGGCCGTGCTAAATTGCCCCATAGTGCCCAGGGATGTGCAGGTTAGGGTGGATTGGCCGTGCTAAATTGCCCCATAGTGCCCAGGGATGTGCAGGTTAGGGTGGATTGGCCATGCTAAATTGTCCCATAGTGCCCAGGGATGTGCAGGTTAGGGTGGATTGGCCATGCCAAATTGTCCCATAGTGCCCAGGGATGTGCAGGTTAGGGTGGATTGGCCGTGCTAAATTGCCCCATAGTGCCCAGGGATGTGCAGGTTAGGGTGGATTGGCCGTGCTAAATTGCCCCATAGTGCCCAGGGATGTGCAGGTTAGGGTGGATTGGCCATGCTAAATTGTCCCGTAGTGCCCAGGGATGTGCAGGTTAGGGTGTATTGGCCATGCTAAATTGTCCCATAGTGCCCAGGGATGTGCAGGTTAGGGTGGATTGGCCATGCTAAATTGTCCCGTAGTGCCCAGGGATGTGCAGGTTAGGGTGGATTGGCCATGCTAAATTGTCCCATAGTGCCCAGGGATGTGCAGGTTAGGGTGGATTGGCCATGCTAAATTGTCCCATAGTGCCCAGGGATGTGCAGGTTAGGGTGGATTGGCCATGCTAAATTGTCCCGTAGTGCCCAGGGATGTGCAGGTTAGGGTGGATTGGCCATGCTAAATTGTCCCATAGTGCCCAGGGATGTGCAGGTTAGGGTGGATTGGCCATGCTAAATTGTCCCATAGTGCCCAGGGATGTGCAGGTTAGGGTGTATTGGCCATGCTAAATTGTCCCATAGTGTCCAGGGATGTGCAGGTTAGGGTGGATTGGCCATGCTAAATTGTCCCGTAGTGCCCAGGGATGTGCAGGTTAGGGTGGATTGGCCATGCTAAATTGTCCCGTAGTGCCCAGGGATGTGCAGGTTAGGGTGGATTGGCCATGCTAAATTGTCCCATAGTGCCCAGGGATGCGCGGGTTAGGGTGGATCAGTTGGGGGTGAATGTAGAGTAGTATGGGAAGGGAAATGTGTCTGGATTGGGTACTCTTCGGAGGGTTGGTGGGGAGTTGTTGGGCCGAACGGCCCGCTTCCACACTCTTGGGATTCGATGATTCTTGGGGGAGACATTGACGGGGGGGGGGGGGGGAGTGAAGACGTGGAGAGGGTGCCCCCCCTTTGTGTGTGGGAGAGTCTATGACCAGTCTGTGGGATGGGGGGGCGAACATCTCAGACTAAGGGGTCACCCATTGAAGACAGAGATGGGAAGGGATTCCTTATCCACCAAAGGGGAGGGAGTCTGGGGAATTCTTTCCCACAGAGGGGAGTTGAGGCTGGGTCGTACAAGAGTGAGATGGACAGAGGCAAAAGGCAACATAGTGAGTGTTCAGGGTGATCAGAACGGTCAAGATCACCATCAGATGGCAATCCCGATGGGCCAAACGGCATGCCTCCTGTTCTCAGCCTCAGGGGTTTAGGGAGGAAATTCCGGCACCCCTCCATCTTCAATGGGGTGGCACTCCCACTGGGGGGGGGTGAATGGGGGACTCGCTCCCACGGGGAGTTGGGGGGGGGGGGGAAATGGGGGACTCGCTCCCACTGGGAGTGGGGGGGGAGAATGGGGGACTCGCTCCCACGGGGAGTGGGGGGGGAGAATGGGGGACTCGCTCCCACGGGGAGTGGGGGGAGGGGAGAATGGGGGACTCGCTCCCACAGGGAGTGGGGGGTGAATGGGGGACTCACTCCCACGGGGAGTGGGGGAAGAATGGGGGACTCGCTCCCACGGGGAGTGGGGGGGGAGAATGGGGGACTCGCTCCCACAGGGAGTGGGGGGAGAATGGGGGACTCACTCCCACGGGGAGTGGGGGAAGAATGGGGGACTCGCTCCCACGGGGAGTGGGGGAAGAATGGGGGACTCGCTCCCACGGGGAGTGGGGGGAGAATGGGGGACTCGCTCCCACGGGGAGTGGGGGGAGAATGGGGGACTCGCTCCCACGGGGAGTGGGGGCGGGGGGGAATGGGGGACTCGCTCCCACGGGGAGTGGGGGGAGAATGGGGGACTCGCTCCCACGGGGAGTGGGGGCGGGGGGGAATGGGGCACTCGCTCCCACGGGGAGTGGGGGGGGGAGAATGGGGGACTCGCTCCCACGGGGAGTGGGGGCGGGGGGGAATGGGGCACTCGCTCCCACGGGGAGTGGGGGGGGAGAATGGGGGACTCGCTCCCACGGGGAGTGGGGGGGGAGAATGGGGGACTCGCTCCCACGGGGAGTGGGGGGGGAGAATGGGGGACTCGCTCCCACGGGGAGTGGGGGGGGAGAATGGGGGACTCGCTCCCACGGGGAGTGGGGGGGAGAATGGGGGACTCGCTCCCACGGGGAGTGGGGGGGAGAATGGGGGACTCGCTCCCACGGGGAGTGGGGGGAGAATGGGGAACTCGCTCCCACGGGGAGTGGGGGGAGAATGGGGGACTCGCTCCCACGGGGAGTGGAGGGGAGAATGGGGGACTCGCTCCCACGGGGAGATAAATAGCAGAGTTGTATCGAGGAGGAGGTGAGGCCCGGGAAACACATGAAGGAGAGAGGGACAGAAGAATGGTGGGGGTGGGGCGGGGGAGGTTGGAAATGAAGAGGGGGTTGTGGAGTGGGCAGGTGTGGGATACACACTCACACACACACTCACACCAAGGGAGTCTGGAAAGGGATGCTGATATAAAACAAGGCTCATACCGCCTCCTCTTGCTGCAGCTGCTGTAGGGAGCTGTCCTGCGGAGAGCATGATGGGTGATCCTTCGTGTTTCAGCCAGCAGTGGGGCCTGCTCCGGCCTTGTCTGGGAACAGGGGGTGGGAGCAGAGGAGAAAGGCAAAGGGTTCACTGAACAGACACAACAGGGAGTGTGCAGAGCCAGTAACGGTAACGCCCAGAGAGAGGGCAACATCACACGGACAGAGACGCACACACACGGACAGACACAGAGACACATGCGTGCGCACACACACAGACACATGCACACAGACACATGCACACAAACACACGTGTGCACAGACACACACAGAGACACTGACAGATACACTCAGACACGCGCACACACACACAGACTGATACACTTACACACACACACACGTGCACAGAAACACACAAAGACAGACGGACAGACACAGACACACCACACACAGACACACGTACTCACAGGCACACACACACATATACTCTGACACACACACTCACATGCATGCAGACACATACACACACACGCACCCTCCTCCCCAACAACCCTGCATTCATATATCGCCTCTGCTATCAGTGACATGTTCCCGCGAATTGACAGCACATCCCAGAGAGCGTCCGACCAGGCACAGGGGGATCGGGGCATTGCACCGCACCGCTCAGGGAGAGAGTTTGGGAGAAGTGTATTCTGGTCTCCCCACTACAGGAAGGATGCTGTGAAACTTGAAAGGGCTCAGAGAAGATTTACAAGGATGTTACCAGGGTTGGAGGGTTTGAGCTACAGGGAGAGGCCGAACAGGCTGGGGCTGTTTTCCCTGGAGCGTAGGAGGCTGAGGGGGTGACCTTATAGAGGTTTATAAAATCATGAGGGAGCATGGAGAGGGTAAATAGGCAAGGTTTTCTCCCCCTGGGGTGGGGGAGTCCAGAACTAGAGGGGCATAGGTTTAGGGTGAGGGGGGAAAGGGACCTGAGGGGCAACTTTTTCACACAGAGGGTGGTACGTGTATGGAATGAGCTGCCAGAGGATGTGGTGGAGGCTGGTACAATGACAGCATTTAAGAGGCATCTGGCTGGGGACATGGATAGGAAGGGTTTGGAGGGAATATGGGCCAAGTGCTGGCAAATGGGGCTAGATTGGGTTGGGATATCTGGGTCGGCATGGACGAGTTGGGCCGAAGGGTCTGTTGCCATGCTGTTACTGTAATGTCAATACACAGGGACCATATGTCACTGATGGAAGATTGTAAACTCGGTTTCTGTGCTAGACATCTCTCTGACTCCCAAAGCAGAAGAAGAGAGACTGAGACATGAAGAGGGTGAGGGAGGAATCCCCAAGCTCAGGGCTCCAGGCAGCTGAAGGCAGGTCCCCCCAATGGTACAGGGACTGGGATCAGGGGGAAGAGTTAAAACATTGGCATTGGGGGAGGGCAGAGATACCACAGACAGTAATAGAGATAGGGAGGGGGTGTAGGGACTGGAGGGGGTGACAGAGATAGGGAGGGGGTGTAGGGACTGGAGGGGGTGACAGAGATAGGGAGGGGGTGACAGAGATAGGGAGGGAGTGTACGGGGCTGGAGGGGTGACAGCGATAGGGAGGGGTGTGGGGGCTGGAGGGGGGGGACAGAGATAGGGAGGGAGTGTACGGGGCTGGAGGGGTGACAGCGATAGGGAGGGGGTGTAGGGGGTGACAGAGATAGGGAGGGGGTGTAGGGGCTGGAAAAGGTGACAGAGATAGGGAGGGGGTGTAGAGGCTGGAGGGGGTGACAGAGATAGGGAAGGGGTGTAGGGTTTGGAGGGGGTGACAGAGACAGGGAGGGGGTGGCCTGCCGTGGGGAGGTAATTACCTGGTGCGCACTGGGCCCTCCCTCCTCCTGTCGGACCTGCTGCTGGTGTTGCCGTTTCTGAACTTCAAGCTGCAGGTTCCTCTTGTTGTTGTAGAAATGCTGGAGGCCTGGAGAGGGGCAGAGAGACAGAGGTACATTTCTCTAGCACCTGCTTGCACCTTGACGCTCATAACATACTAAGCACTTCTTAAAATACAGACAGCACCCACTCCCTCAGCACTGACCCTCCGACAGCACCCACTCCCTCAGCACTGACCCTCCCACAGCCCCCGCTCCCTCAGCACTGACCCTCCCACAGCACCCACTCCCTCAGCACTGACCCTCCCACAGCACCCACTCCCTCAGCACTGACCCTCCCACAGCACCCACTCCCTCAGCACTGACCCTCCCACAGCGCCCGCTCCCTCAGCACTGACCCTCCCACAGCGCCCGCTCCCTCAGCACTGACCCTCCCACAGCGCCCGCTCCCTCAGCACTGACCCTCCCACAGCGCCCGCTCCCTCAGCACTGACCCTCCCACAGCACCCACTCCCTCAGCACTGACCCTCCGACAGCACCCACTCCCTCAGCACTGACCCTCCCACAGCGCCCGCTCCCTCAGCACTGACCCTCCCACAGCACCCACTCCCTCAGCACTGACCCTCCGACAGCACCCACTCCCTCAGCACTGACCCTCCCACAGCACCCACTCCCTCAGCACTGACCCTCCCACAGCATCCACTCCCTCAGCACTGACCCTCCCACAGCGCCCGCTCCCTCAGCACTGACCCTCCCACAGCACCCACTCCCTCAGCACTGACCCTCCCACAGCACCGACCCTCCCACAGCACCCACTCCCTCAGCACTGACCCTCCCACAGCACCCACTCCCTCAGCACTGACTCTCCCACAGCACCCACTCCCTCAGCACTGACCCTCCCACAGCACCCACTCCCTCAGCCCTGACCCTCCCACAGCGCCCACTCCATCAGCGCTGACCCTCCGACAGCACCCACTCCCTCAGCGCTGACCCTCCGACAGCGCCCGCTCCCTCAGCGCTGACCCTCCGACAGCACCCACTCCCTCAGCGCTGACCCTCCGACAGCACCCACTCCCTCAGCGCTGACCCTCCGACAGCGCCCACTCCCTCAGCACTGACCCTCCGACAGCGCCCGCTCCCTCAGCGCTGACCCTCCGACAGCACCCACTCCCTCAGCGCTGACCCTCCGACAGCACCCACTCCCTCAGCGCTGACCCTCCGACAGCACCCACTCCCTCAGCGCTGACCCTCCGACAGCGCCCACTCCCTCAGCGCTGACCCTCCGACAGCACCCACTCCTTCATCACTGACCCTCCGACAGCGCCCGCTCCCTCAGCACTGACCCTCCGACAGCGCCCGCTCCCTCAGCACTGACCCTCCCACAGCGCCCGCTCCCTCAGCACTGACCCTCCGACAGCACCCACTCCCTCAGCACTGACCCTCCGACAGCGCCCGCTCCCTCAGCACTGACCCTCCGACAGCGCCCGCTCCCTCAGCACTGACCCTCCGACAGCACCCACTCCCTCAGCACTGACCCTCCGACAGCGCCCGCTCCCTCAGCACTGACCCTCCGACAGCGCCCGCTCCCTCAGCACTGACCCTCCCTCAGCGCCCGCTCCCTCAGCACTGACCCTCCCACAGCGACCACTCCCTCAGCATTGACCCTCCCACAGCACCCACTCCCTCAGCACTGACCCTCCCACAGCGCCCACTCCCTCAGCACTGACCCTCCCACAGCGACCACTCCCTCAGCACTGACCCTCCCACAGTGCCCACTCCCTCAGCAATGACCCTCCGACAGCACCCACTCCCTCAGCACTGACCCTCCAATAGCACCCACTCCCTCAGCACTGACCCTCCCACAGCACCCGCTCCCTCAGCGCTGACCCTCCGACAGCGCCCGCTCCCTCAGCGCTGACCCTCCGACCGCGTGCCACTTACTGGCCAGATGCTTTCTCCCCCTCCTGTGGACGGCCAACATGTCGACCGTGTCAAAGACCGGCCGTCTCGTGCAGATTGAGCAGGCGTACCTGACAGGAGAGCAATCGGGGAAGTCTGCGTCAGTGCCCGTCGGTTCCTGGTGCTGTTTGTCACCCACGGGCAATCCTGCCATCCTTCTGCCCGTCAGCCCCGTGCTATCTCTGACTGAGAGCTCACAGACCGCTCCCCGCAAAATCTTTCCCCAATCCTCTCTGCCCCTCTCCCCTTCGGGCCTGGCTCGTACAGTCCCGGTCAACGCTGGATATTAATCGTCGCTTTCCCTCACCTACTTCCCCACCTCGAATCACTTGGAGGTGTCCACGGGGGAAATGAGTGCTTTGTGGCGTTATCAGTAGGTGACTAATCCAGAGACCATTCTGGGCTCGAATCCCATCAGGGTGGAGTTGGAATTGAATTTTATTAAATTAGAAAAATATGGGCTTCAATCTTAAATTCACAAACGCTCCGGGGACCCAAGTTTAAATCCTGTCAGGGCAGTTGGTCGGATTTGAACTTGGGACGAGGGGGGTCATAGAGTCACAAAACAGACCCTTCGGTCCAACCCGTCCAGCTATCCTAACCTAATCTAGTCCCATTTGCCGGCACTTGGCCCGTATCCCTCTAAACCCTCCCTATGACGTAAAATGAATATGAATGGGAAGGGTTTGGAGGGATATGGGCCGGGTGCTGGCAGGTGGGACGAGATTGGGTTGGGATACCTGGGTCGGCATGGACGGGTTGGACCGAAGGGTCTGTTTCTGTGCTGTACATCTCTCTCTGACTCTATTCAAGTCCCCCTCCAGATGCCTGTTAAATGCTGTCATTGTACCAGCCTCCAACACTTCCTCTGGCAGCTCGTTCCATACACGTACCACCCTCTGTGTGAAAAAGTTGCCCCTCAGGTCCCTTTCCCCTCTCACCTTAAACCTATGCCCCTCTAGTTCTGGACTCCCCCATGCCAGGAAAAAAGACCTTGTCTATTTACCCTATCCCATGCCCCTCATGATTTTATAAACCTCTATAAGGTCACCCCCTCAGCCTCCGACCCTCCAGGGAAAACAGCCCCGGCCTGTTCAGCCTCTCCCTGTAGCTCAAATCCTCCAACATCCTTGTAAATCTTTTCTGATCCCTTTCAAGTTTCACAACATCTTTCCGATAGGAAGGAGACCAGAATTGCACACAATATTCCAAGAGTGACCAAACCAATGTCCTGTACAGCCGCAACATGACCTCCCAACTCCTGTACTCAATACTCTGACCAATAAAGGAAAGCATACCAAACGCTGCCTTCACTATCCTATCTACTTGCGACTCCACTTTCAAGGAGCTACGAACCTGCACTCCAAGGTCTCTTTGTTCAGCAACACTCCCCAGGACCTTACCATTAAGTGTATAATTCCTGCTAAGATTTGCTTTCCCGAAACGCAGCACCTCGCATTTATCTGAATTAAACTCCATCTGCCACTTCTCAGCCCATTGGCCCATCTGGTCCAGATCCTGTTGTAATCTGAGGTAACCCTCTTCGCTGTCCACTACACCTCCAAGTTTGGTGTCATCTGCAAACCTACCACCGATTTGGAAACCTCTATTACCCGTCCCTAATTGCCCTGAGGGCAGTTAAGAGTCAGTGTGGCGCCTGGAGTCACGTGTAGGCCCAGACCAGGTAAAGATGGCAGTTTCCTTCCCGGAAAGGACATCATGTGTTTTTCCAACCATCGATTCGTGGTCATCGTTAGACGATTAATTCCAGACTTCTCACGGAGTTCAAATTCCACCATCTGCCTTAGCTGGATTGGAACTTGTGACATCCCGCCAACCCCCACCCACCCACCCACCCACCCCCCCCCCCCACCCCCTCCCTCCACCCCCCACCTCCCTACACCCTCCACCCCCAACCTCAACCCCCCCAAATTCCCGACACCCTCCACCCCCCCAACCTCCCCACACCCTCCACCCCCCCAACCTCCCCACACCCTCCACCCCGCCAACCCCCCCCCACCCTCCACCCCCCCAACCTCCCCACACCCTCCTCCCCCCCAACCTCCCCACACCCTCCACCCCCCCCAACCTCCCCACACCCTCCACCCCCCCCAACCTCCCCACACCCTCCACCCCCCCCAACCTCCCCACACCCTCCACCCCCCCAACCTCCCCACACCCTCCACCCCCCCCAACCTCCCCACACCCTCCACCCCCCCAACCTCCCCACACCCTCCACCCCCCCAACCTCCCCACACCCTCCACCCCCCCAACCTCCCCACACCCTCCACCCCCCCAACATCCCCACACCCTCCACCCCCCCAACATCCCCACACCCTCCACCCCCCCAACATCCCCACACCCTCCACCCCCCCAACATCCCCACACCCTCCACCCCCCCAACATCCCCACACCCTCCACCCCCCCAACATCCCCACACCCCCCCCAACCTCCCCACACCCTCCATGCCCCCAACCTCCCCACACCCCCCGCCACACCCTCCAGCCCCCAACCTCCCCACACCCTCCAGCCCCCAACCTCCCCACACCCTCCAGCCCCCAACCTCCCCACACCCTCCACCCTCCCTATACCCTACACCCCCCTCCCCCTCCACCTCCCCACACCCCCCCACTACTCCCCAACCTCCCCACACCCTCCACCCCCCAACACCCTCGGCAATGGGGTGGACTCTTCCCTGCGCAACGACCCAGCCAGAAGCACCCACCCATCCGTCCTCGTGAATGACTGAAAGAAAAGAACTCACGAAGGCCGGGGGGGGGAGGGAGGGAAATCCGTACCCATTTAAGGCCTACACGTAACTCCAGACCACCATCACACACAGCCACGGAGATGACTCTTAACTGCTCTTTGAAACAGCGCCTCAGAGAGACGCTCAGTTCGAGGGGGCAATGAAGGACGGGAGGGGTAACAGAGAGCCATCCTTGCCAATGCTACCCACACAGTCGACTCAACCAGACCAGCACGGGAGGCCATTTGGCCGATCGTATATGTGCCAGTCCCTGGCGACAATCTCCTACCGTTTTCATGGGAATCTTTATGGAATGAGGCTATTCGGCCCAATGACTCTGCACTGACTCTCTGAACACTTTCCCATCCAGACCCACGCCCCTGCCCTATAACCCTGCATTGCCCACAGCCAATCCACCCTAACCTGCACATCCCTGGGCACTATGGGACAATTTAGCATGGCTAATCCACCCTAACCTGCACATCCCTGGACACTATGGGACAATTTGGCATGGCCAATCCACCCTAACCTGCACATCCCTGGGCACTACGGGACAATTTAGCATGGCTAATCCACCCTAACCTGCACATCCCTGGACACTATGGGACAATTTAGCATGGCCAATCCACCCTAACCTGCACATCCCTGGGCACTATGGGACAATTTAGCATGGCCAATCCACCCTAACCTGCACATCCCTGGGCACTATGGGACAATTTAGCATGGCTAATCCACCCTAACCTGCACATCCCTGGGCACTACGGGACAATTTAGCATGGCTAATCCACCCTAACCTGCACATCCCTGGGCACTACGGGACAATTTAGCATGACCAATCCACCCTAACCTGCACATCCCTGGGCACTACGGGACAATTTACCATGGCTAATCCACCCTAACCTGCACATCCCTGGGCACTACGGGACAATTTAGCATGGCTAATCCACCCTAACCTGCACATCCCTGGACACTACGGGACAATTTATCATTGCCATTCCACCCTAACCTGCACATCCCTGGGCACTACGGGACAATTTACCATGACCAATCCACCCTAACCTGCACATCCCTGGGCACTATGGGACAATTTAGCATGGCCAATCCACCCTAACCTGCACATCCCTGGGCACTATGGGACAATTTAGCATGGCCAATCCACCCTAACCTGCACATCCCTGGGCACTATGGGACAATTTAGCATGGCCAATCCACCCTAACCTGCACATCCCTGGGCACTATGGGACAATTTAGCATGGCCAATCCACCCTAACCTGCACATCCCTGGGCACTATGGGACAATTTAGCATGGCCAATCCACCCTAACCTGCACATCCCTGGGCACTATGGGACAATTTAGCATGGCCAATCCACCCTAACCTGCACATCCCTGGGCACTATGGGACAATTTAGCATGGCCAATCCACCCTAACCTGCACATCCCTGGGCACTACGGGACAATTTAGCATGGCCAATCCACCCTAACCTGCACATCCCTGTGCACTATGGGACAATTTAGCACGGCCAATCCACCCTAACCTGCACATCCCTGGGCACTACGGGACAATTTAGCATGGCCAATCCACCCCTAACCTGCACATCCCTGTGCACTATGGGACAATTTAGCATGGCCAATCCACCCTAACCTGCACATCCCTGGGCACTACGGGACAATTTAGCATGGCCAATCCACCCTAACCTGCACATCCCTGGGCACTACGGGACAATTTGGCATGGCCAATACACCCTAACCTGCACATCCCTGGGCACTATGGGACAATTTAGAGTGGCCAATACACCCTAACCTGCACATCCCTGGGCACTATGGGACAATTTAGCATGGCCGATCCACCCTAACCTGCACATCCCTGGGCACTATGGGACAATTTAGCATGGCGAATCCACCCTAACCTGCACATCCCTGGACACTGTGGGACAATTTAGCATGGCCGATCCACCCTAACCTGCACATCCCTGGGCACTACGGGACAATTTAGCATGGCCAATCCACCCTAACCTGCACATCCCTGGACTGTGGGAGGAAACCGGAGCACCCGGAGGAAACCCATGCAAACACAGCGGGGGGGGGGTAATGTACAAACTCCACACAGACAGTTGCCCCGGGGGTGGGTGGGTGGGGAATCGAACCCGGGTCCCTGGCGCCGTGCGAACCACCATGCCAGCTCACGAGTCCCTACAATCCAAGAGACCATCCTCATCAATGCCTCGATTGAAGCCTCCGTTGTACCTCACCAGGAACGCCCCGAAAGTGGGGGGCAAAAAATAGCCTCCTCCCGTCCCTCGTGAGTACAGCCTCATGGTACACTCGATGAGGCGCCGCTCCTGGTATTTCCTCACCTCCCGTTCCTCATGAGTACAGCCTCATCCTCGGGGATGTAGCTGGCCAGCAAATCAGCCACCCGCCGCTTCTGTCAAGGCAAGGGAGAACTTTGTCAACGTCAACGTCCCTGTCAGCTCCAGACGTGAGATCCGCGCGGGTTACAGCAGCCCCCGCCTTCATGTAGAGCCTCGCCGAGGATAGGGGCGGAGGAATACCGTCCCGGTGTTGCTCAGCGGGGTGGGGGTGAGGGTCGGTGACCGGGACTCAGCCAGGACGCAGATCTCGGCACGGGAGGGGTTCGAGCCCAGGTAATAAGGAGGGCACGGGCGAGGTTCCCAGTAACAGATGAGCCCGAGGGCGCCAAGTCGCCGGGCAATGTGACGGTGAGAGGAATGGGCTGACTCGGCGATGCTGCCGGGTGTGAGGTTCTTGGGTCTCTGCGGGGCCCCGATGGCAACGGTAACCCAGGTCACTCGGGAAGGGCAGCGCCATGGCAACGGCTGGTAACCAGGTTACGAAGGGTGCCACCACCATGGCAATTGCTTGTTACCTGGGTTGCAAATTTCCAAGGGTATGCCGCCATGACAACCACCGGTTGCTGAGGTGGGTGGGGGGGGGGGGGGAGAAGAGGTCACTGAAATTACCCATGGATCACGGCCCCATAGCAGATACCGCCATGGCAACTGTTGGTTACCCAGGTCACATGGTGCCTCAGGGTCACCGTCATGGTAACTGCTGGTTACCCAGGTCACATGGTGCCAGGGGGGTCACCGCCATAGCAACCACTGGTTACCCAGGTCACATGGTGTTGGGGGGGTCACCGCCATAGCAACCGCTGGTTACCCAGGTCACATGGTAGCGGGGGGGTCACCGCCATAGCAACCGCTGCTTACCCAGGTCACATGGTGGCAGGGGTCACCGCCATAGCAACCGCTGCTTACCCAGGTCACATGGTGGCGGGTGGTCACCGTCATAGCAACCGCTGGTTACCCAGGTCACATGGTGGCGGGGGTCACCGCCATAGCAACCGCTGCTTACCCAGGTCACATGGTGGCGGGGGTCACCGCCATAGCAACCGCTGCTTACCCAGGTCACATGGTGGCGGGTGGTCACCGTCATAGCAACCGCTGGTTACCCAGGTCACATGGTGGCGGGGGGGTCACCTCCATAGCAACCGCTGGTTACCCAGGTCACATGGTGGCAGGGGGGGTCACCGCCATAGCAACCACTGGTTACCCAGGTCACATGGTGTTGGGGGGTCACCGCCATAGCAACCGCTGGTTACCCAGGTCACATGGTGCCGGGGGGGTCACCGCCATAGCAACCACCGGTTACCCAGGTCACATGGTGCCGGGGGGGGTCACCGCCATAGCAACCGCTGGTTACCCAGGTCACATGGTGCCTGGGGGGGGGGGGGGGGGGTGTCCCCACCTCAGCAACCTTTGGTTACCTGGGTTACCAGCTGCCAAGGAGGTCACCGCCATGGCAACCGCTGGCCACCCGGGCAGCTCCAGGGCAACAGGTAGTGGGCATCCATTGGAGGAAGGGGCAGTTTCCCCCCCCTCCCTGTGTTACCAACCCTCAGCACGTTGAGTTGGCTCAGGTCGTCCCCTTCCCGTTTGAAAGCCATGGAGGGGAGTCCCGCCAGCCCAGCCTGAGGCCTCTCCTTGTTCGCAGGCCCAGGACCAGCACACCCCGAGGATTGTGGGGGTTGTAGTTTCACAGGTCGCCAGGACATAGGGGGGACATAGGGCTGGTAGACTACAACCCCCAGGGTGCATCTGGGCCGTGCCCCACACCGCGAACTTGTTATCGCAATGGTTGTCGGGATTGTAGTCTTTAAGGTGCTGGACAGAACAGCACGTACTGACCATAGAACTACAACTCCCGACAGCGGAGCGGAGATGTCTGCTCTCCAATGTCATGGCGGTGTGCCGCATTGCATTGCGGGATATGTAGTTCGCAGCGTGGGACGAGAACGGGTTGCTCGGGAGACCTTGCCTGAAAGGTCGATTCTCCTCCTCCTCGGATGCTGTCTGACCTGCTGCGCACTTCCAGCAACCACACTGTCGAACTCGAATCTCCAGCATCTGCAGTTCTCACATTCGCCTTCGGGAAACGCGGACTACAAAGTCCATACGTCAGCGCGGGGCGTTGCGTCAAGCCTCGGGAGCGGCCGCACCTGCGCGCAATGCCCTCCGGGTTTTGTAGTCCAGTTCCTTCCGGGACGCCAGCGGAACGGACGGGGTTAAGTGCCGGTAGAAACTACAACTCCCAGGGATCCAAGGTGAGGCCAACAGGAGACCCTCCCAGCAAAACCACGCGAAAAAATCCAATCCACCGGCCTTTCGCCAAAATTGACGTGTAGATTATGGGGGTGAAATAACATTTTGGCGGGATCGTTCTGTTTTTTCCCTCGGGAGGTGGAGGGGGTGACCTTTGGAGGAGGGGCGGGGATTCAAAATGGCGACAGCAGCTGTCACCGGGCCTGACTCCATATCCCAGAAGGCTTGTCGCCACCACACTGCACGCCGGGAGATGTAGTCCGCTAGGCCGGATGTTAGACAGGAAGTGGACGGGTCAGCTCGCCGTGAAAGCACTACAACACCCGGCGTGCATTGCGTGGACCGGAAGGCGCGCCGCCTCGTCGTTGTTTATTGTTGTCGGTCGATGGAGGTGGCTGAAGGAGGAGGCGCCGCCGCCGCCGAGTGCGGGGCCCTGAGGTCGTCGGCCCGCGGCCTGAGCCGGTCGTACGGCAGCACGGCCCGGGGCCCGGCGGCCGGGCAGCGGCACCTGGAGCACCGCCCGCGGCCCGGGGACACTCTGCAGGGGCTGGCCCTCAGATACGGAGTCAGCGTGAGTATCCGCTCCGGGGGAAGGGTTATGGGGGGACACACCCCCTCACACTGGGGAAGGGTTATGGGGGGACACACCCCCTCACACGGGGGAAGGGTTATGGGGGGACACACACCCCCCCACACTGGGGAAGGGTTATGGGGGGACACCCCCCTCACACTGGGGAAGGGTTATGGGGGGACACACCCCCCCTCTCACTGGGGAAGGGTTATGGGGGGACACACCCCCTCACACGGGGGAAGGGTTATGGGGGGACACACCCTCACACTGGGGAAGGGTTATGGGGGGACACCCCCCCCTCACACTGGGGAAGGGTTATGGGGGGACACCCCACCTCACACTGGGGAAGGGTTATGGGGGGACACACCCCCCCCCTCACACGGGGGAAGGGTTATGGGGGGACACACCCCCTCACACTGGGGAAGGGTTATGGGGGGACACACCCCCTCACACTGGGGAAGGGTTATGGGGGGACACACCCCCTCACACTGGGGAAGGGTTATGGGGGGACACCCACCCCCTCACACTGGGGAAGGGTTATGGGGGGGGACACACCCCTCACACTGGGGAAGGGTTATGGGGGGACACACCCCCTCACACTGGGGAAGGGTTATGGGGACACACACACCCCCCTCACACTGGGGAAGGGTTATGGGGGGACACACCCCTCACACTGGGGAAGGGTTATGGGGGGACACACCCCCTCACACTGGGGAAGGGTTATGGGGGGACACACACCCCCCTCACACTGGGGAAGGGTTATGGGGGGACACACCCCTCACACTGGGGAAGGGTTATGGGGGGACACACCCCCTCACACTGGGGAAGGGTTATGGGGGGACACACACCCCCCTCACACTGGGGAAGGGTTATGGGGACACACACACCCCCTCACACTGGGGAAGGGTTATGGGGGGACACACACCCCCCTCACACTGGGGAAGGGTTATGGGGGGACACACACCCCCCTCACACTGGGGAAGGGTTATGGGGACACACACACCCCCCTCACACTGGGGAAGGGTTATGGGGGGACACACACCCCCCTCACACTGGGGAAGGGTTATGGGGGGACACACACCCCCCTCACACTGGGGAAGGGTTATGGGGACACACACACCCCCTCACACTGGGGAAGGGTTATGGGGACACACACACCCCCCTCACACTGGGGAAGGGTTATGGGGGGACACACACCCCCCTCACACTGGGGAAGGGTTATGGGGGGACACACACCCCCCTCACACTGGGGAAGGGTTATGGGGACACACACACCCCCTCACACTGGGGAAGGGTTATGGGGACACACACACCCCCCTCACACTGGGGAAGGGTTATGGGGGGACACACACCCCCTCACACTGGGGAAGGGTTATGGGGGGACACACACCCCCCTCACACTGGGGAAGGGTTATGGGGGGACACACACCCCCCTCACACTGGGGAAGGGTTATGGGGGGGACACCCCCCCCTCACACTGGGGAAGGGTTATGGGGGGGACACACCCCCCCTCACACTGGGGAAGGGTTATGGGGGGACACCCCCCCCTCACACGGGGGAAGGGTTATGGGGGGACACCCCTCCCCTCACACTGGGGAAGGGTTATGGGGGGACACACCCCCTCACACTGGGGAAGGGTTATGGGGGGACACACCCCCCCCCGCCCCCCGCACTGGAGGAAGGTGATGGGTAATTTCCCACGGCCTGCCCCTCTGCCTCACCTGGCCTCTCCCTGCGGAGGATGCTGGGGCTGTGGGTCTAACGGAAGGATTGGATCAGGTCTGGGTCTGAATTAAGGAGCAAAACCGTTCAACGGCAGCCAGGCCATTTTTTGGGGGGGGGGATAGAACGGCAGGAAGGGTTATGGGGGCAGGGGCGTGTCGTATAAATCTGGGATCTTACTGTCCACCCTGGGCAGCCACCAGCAAATAAACCAGACCTCTGTAACCATGGAGGCTAACGCTGGCTTGATATTCGAAGGTGATTAGCCACGGGTGTCTGTCCCCATTCGGCAGAGTTCCTCAGTCACAAACAGCTTGCGGTTAACCAACCCCACTACTGTGGGGACCCCAATGGTGAGGCAGGATCTCCCTAACTACCAAAGCTCGCGATTGAACCCACACTCTCGTTGTAATCTCACACCACGCTCTAATCCTCTGGCTAACCGAGCGATTTGGGGTTGGACGGTGACAGAGCCAAGGTGAGGCGGTCAGGTTAAAAAAAAAACACATCAGCTTTTATCTTTCCGGGTATGTCAATGCAGGCTGTAAGTGGCACAGCCTCTTCCTGTTCCTGTGTAACAGGCTGGCGGAGGAGGGGCCGAATGGCCTCCTGTTCCGGTGTAACAGGCTGGAGAAGGGGGGGCCGAATGGCCTCCTGTTCCGGTGTAACAGGCTGGAGAAGGGGGGGCCGAATGGCCTCCTGTTCCGGTGTAACAGGCTGGAGAAGGGGGGGCCGAATGGCCTCCTGTTCCTGTGTAACAGGCGGAAGAAGGAGGGGCCGAATGGCCTCCTGTTCCGGTGTAACAGGCTGGAGAAGGGGATGCCGAATGGCCTCCTGTTCCTGTGTAACAGGCTGGAGGGGGGGCCGAATGGCCCTCCTGTTCCTGTGTAACAGGCTGGAGGGGGGGGGCCGAATGGCCCTCCTGTTCCTGTGTAACAGGCTGGAGGGGGGGGCCGAATGGCCCTCCTGTTCCTGTGTAACAGGCTGGAGGGGGGGGCCGAATGGCCCTCCTGTTCCTGTGTAACAGGCTGGAGGGGGGCCGAATGGCCCTCCTGTTCCTGTGTAACAGGCTGGAGGGGGGGGCCGAATGGCCCTCCTGTTCCTGTGTAACAGGCTGGAGGGGGGGCCGAATGGCCCTCCTGTTCCTGTGTAACAGGCTGGAGGGGGGGCCGAATGGCCCTCCTGTTCCTGTGTAACAGGCTGGAGGGGGGGCCGAATGGCCCTCCTGTTCCTGTGTAACAGGCTGGAGGGGGGGCCGAATGGCCCTCCTGTTCCTGTGTAACAGGCTGGAGGGGGGCGAGGGGCTGAATGGCCTCCTGTTCCTGTGTAACAGGCTGGAGGGGGGGCGAGGGGCTGAATGGCCTCCTGTTCCTGTGTAACAGGCTGGAGGGGGGCGAGGGGCTGAATGGCCTCCTGTTTCTGTGTAACAGGCTGGAGGGGGGCGAGGGGCTGAATGGCCTCCTGTTTCTGTGTAACAGGCTGGAGGAGGGCGAGGGGCTGAATGGCCTCCTGTTTCTGTGTAACAGGCTGGAGGAGGGCGAGGGGCTGAATGGCCTCCTGTTTCTGTGTAACAGGCTGGAGGAGGGCGAGGGGCTGAATGGCCTCCTGTTTCTGTGTAACAGGCTGGAGGAGGAGGGCGAGGGGCTGAATGGCCTCCTGTTCCTGTGTAACAGGAGGGCGAGGGGCTGAATGGCCTCCTGTTTCTGTGTAACAGGCTGGAGGAGGAGGGCGAGGGGCTGAATGGCCTCCTGTTCCTGTGTAACAGGAGGGCGAGGGGCTGAATGGCCTCCTGTTTCTGTGTAACAGGCTGGAGGAGGGCGAGGGGCTGAATGGCCTCCTGTTTCTGTGTAACAGGCTGGAGGAGGGCGAGGGGCTGAATGGCCTCCTGTTCCTATGTAACAGGCTGGAGGAGGAGTGAGGAGGGGCTGAATGGCCTCCTGTTCCTGTGTAACAGGCTGGAGGAGGAGGAGGGCGAGGGGCTGAATGGCCTCCTGTTCCTGTGTAACAGGCTGGAGGAGGAGTGAGGAGGGGCTGAATGGCCTTCTGTTCCTGTGTAACAGGCTGGAGAGGAGGGGCTGAATGGCCTTCTGTTCCTGTGTAACAGGCTGGAGGAGGAGTGAGGAGGGGCTGAATGGCCTTCTGTTCCTGTGTAACAGGCTGGAGGAGGAGGGGCTGAATGGCCTTCTGTTCCTGTGTAACAGGCTGGAGGAGGAGGAGGGCGAGGGGCTGAATGGCCTCCTGCAGGGTGTTCCCATCCACCAACCAAGCCGATGTCTCTGTGTTGCAGACCGAACAGATTATGCGGGCAAACCGCCTGTACGCCAACGAGTCGATCTTCCTGAAGGAGTGCCTGCGCATCCCTGCGCCAAAGCAGGAGGCCTTACAGAACGGGAGCAGGGCCCCAGACCAAGCAGCGGCCAGCTCCGCGCCGACCTTTGAACCCCTGAGCGCTGAACTTTCGCCCAGTGACTTCCTGAAGAGGCTGGATTCCAAAATCACCCAGTCCAAGGCAGCCGCCATCCGCAAGCTCAGTGATGGAGCAGACAGGTAAGGAGCTGCCGAGGGTCCCCTTCCTAAACTGCTGGCAGAACCCCCTCCCCCTCCCAGCTCAGAGATTCCCCAGTCCACCCGAACCCGCACGTCTCGGTGCCTCATTGCTTAGCACTGCTAGCCTCACAGCACCAGAGGCCCAGGTGCGGATTGGCCATGCTAAATTGTCCATAGTGCCCACCCTAACCTGCATATCCCTGGGCACTACAGGACAATTTAGCATGGCCAATCCACCCTAACCTGCACATCCCTGGGCACTACAGGACAATTTAGCATGGCCAATCCACCCTAACCTGCACATCCCTGGGCACGACGGGACAATTTAGCATGGCCAATCCACCCTAACCTGCATATCCCTGGGCACTACAGGACAATTTAGCAAGGCCAATCCACCCTAGCCTGCACATCCCTGGGCACTATGGGACAATTTAGCATGGCCAATCCACCCTAACCTGCACATCCCTGGCACTACGGGACAATTTAGCATGGCCAACCCACCCTAACCTGCACATCCTGGACACTACGGGACAATTTAGCATGGCCAATCCACCCAAACCTGCACATCCCTGGGCACTATGGGACAATTTAGCATGGCCAATCCACCCTAACCTGCACATCCCTGGGCACTATGGGACAATTTAGCATGGCCAATCCACCCTAACCTGCACATCCCTGGGCACTATGGGACAATTTAGCATGGCCAACCCACCCTAACCTGCACATCCCTGGGCACTATGGGACAATTTAGCATGGCCAATCCATCCTAACCTGCACATCCCTGGGCACTACAGGACAATTTAGCATGGCCAACCCACCCTAACCTGCACATCCCTGGACACTATGGGACAATTTAGCATGGCCAATCCACCCTAACCTGCACATCCCTGGGCACTATGGGACAATTTAGCATGGCCAATCCACCCTAACCTGCACATCCCTGGGCACTACGGGACAATTTAGCATGGCCAATCCACCCTAACCTGCACATCCCTGGACACTATGGGATAATTTAGCATGACCAATCCACCCTAACCTGCACATCCCTGGGCACTATGGACAATTTAGCATGGCCAATCCACCCTAACCTGCACATCCCTGGGCACTATGGGACAATTTAGCATGCAATCCACCCTAACCTGCACATCCCTGGGCACTACGGGACAATTTAGCATGGCCAATCCACCCTAACCTGCACATCCTGGGCACTATGGGACAATTTAGCATGACCAATCTGGGGGGGATAGTGTAGAGAGCACTTTATTCTATACCTCACCCTGTCCTGTCCCTGTCCCTGGGATGGGGTGAACAGTGTAGAGAGAGTTTTACCCTGTACCTAACCCCGTGCTGTCCCTGGGAGGGTGTGGTGGATGAATGGTGTAGATGAGGCTGTAAAAGGGTGGAGGGGTACTTCCTCCTGGTCCTCGGTGGGGGGGGGGGGGATTAGAGGGACAGGGTGTGAGCGAGTCACCCGCCCAGCTCCCACAGGGGTAGAGGGGAGCCTTGCTGCCGGGGCGGGTAGAGGGAGCTCTAATTGCTGTGCTTTGTCCAGCAGGCTGGATGGGGCTGTGGTTGGCAGTGCCAGTACCTCAGTGGGTAGCAGCAGGCGACTGGAGCAGACCCTGGCATCGCGAACGGTCTCAGCGCAGTGGGCACGCCTGGGCCCCGTGCGCTTGACCAAACCACCCGGGTCACCACCTTACGGGAGACGGAGGACGAGATCTTTGACCTTTGACACAGCTTCCCCCACCACCCCTCCCACCCAGCTCGGGTAGTGGGAGCGAGTCTGCATCTGGGTACGAAATGAACCCGCCCCCCCCCCTCTCCCTCCGCTGGACAGTGAACCACAAAGCTGCCAGCCGGCTGCGTTTCCCTTAATTTATGAGTTTCCTTTTCGTAAAATGACAGAAACGCAGAGCTCCTTGACTCCAGGGACTCTGCTTTGACATGGACACAGCTGTCCACAGCACACATTCATGTCTGATATCACGCATCAGAGCGGGGCTGGAGAAATTTCCCCCCCCACCCCCAAACCGATGAGCCATTGCTGAAACTGTGGAGCGAATGAACAATTCTTCCGGAGGGGCCCGGCGAGGAATTCCGAGCGTGCGTTTATCCCCGCAGTGTCACGGGGCAGGCTGTGCAGTCTCTGTCTCGGAAATGTGATCGTCCAGGAAGAAAACTTTCACAATGCGTTTTCACAAATTGGTCCTGCTGTTCTGTCACGGTCTCCGTGAGAGTCCCTCAGTCACTGTCTCGCCCTCTCTCCCCCACTCTCCCTCTGACGCTGTCGGATCCGCGCACTCACACTCTCTCTCTCTCTCTTTCTGTCGCTCTCTCTCACACTTTCTTTCTCTCACTTTCATTCTCTCTCTTTTCTCTCTTCTCTTTCTTTCTCCTCTTTCTCTCTCTCCTTTTCCTCTTTCTCCTTCTCTCTTTCTCTCTCTTCTCTCTCTCTCTCTCTCTCCTCCTCTTCTTCTCTCTCTCTCTCTCTTTCTCTCTCTCTCTTCTCTCTCTCTCTTTCTCCTCTCTCCTCTCCTCTCTCTCTCTCCCTCTCTCTCTCTCCCTCTCTCTCTCTCCCTCTCTCTTTCTCCCTCTCTCTTTCTCCCTCTTCTCTTTCTCCCTCTCTCTTTCTCCCTCTCTCTTTCTCCCTCTCTCTTTCTCCCTCTCTCTTTCTCCCTCTCTCTTTCTCCCTCTCTCTTTCTCCCTCTCTCTTTCTCCCTCTCTCTTTCCTCCCTCTCTCTTTCTCCCTCTCTCTCCTCCTTCCTTCCCCTCTCTCTCTTTCTCCTCTCTCTTTCTCCCTCTCTCTTTCTCCCTCTCTCTTTCTCCCTCTCTCTTTCTCCCTCTCTCTTTCTCCCTCTCTCTTTCTCCCTCTCTCTTTCTCCCTCTCTCTTTCTCCCTCTCTCTTTCTCCCTCTCTCTTTCTCCCTCTCTCTTTCTCCCTCTCTCTTTCTCCCTCTCTCTTTCTCCCTCTCTCTTTCTCCCTCTCTCTTTCTCCCTCTCTCTTTCTCCCTCTCTCTTTCTCCCTCTCTCTTTCTCCCTCTCGCTTTCTCCCTCTCGCTTTCTCCCTCTCGCTTTCTCCCTCTCGCTTTCTCCCTCTCGCTTTCTCCCTCTCGCTTTCTCCCTCTCTCTTTCTCCCTCTCTCTTTCTCCCTCTCTCTTTCTCCCTCTCTCTTTCTCCCTCTCTCTTTCTCCCTCTCTCTTTCTCCCTCTCGCTTTCTCCCTCTCGCTTTCTCCCTCTCTCTTTCTCCCTCTCTCTTTCTCCCTCTCTCTTTCTCCCTCTCTCTTTCTCCCTCTCTCTTTCTCCCTCTCTCTTTCTCCCTCTCTCTTTCTCCCTCTCTCTTTCTCCCTCTCTCTTTCTCCCTCTCTCTTTCTCCCTCTCTCTTTCTCCCTCTCTCTTTCTCCCTCTCTCTTTCTCCCTCTCTCTTTCTCCCTCTCTCTTTCTCCCTCTCTCTTTCTCCCTCTCTCTTTCTCCCTCTCTCTTTCTCCCTCTCTCTTTCTCCCTCTCTCTTTCTCCCTCTCTCTTTCTCCCTCTCTCTTTCTCCCTCTCTCTTTCTCCCTCTCTCTTTCTCCCTCTCTCTTTCTCCCTCTCTCTTTCTCCCTCTCTCTTTCTCCCTCTCTCTTTCTCCCTCTCTCTTTCTCCCTCTCTCTTTCTCCCTCTCTCTTTCTCCCTCTCTCTTTCTCCCTCTCTCTTTCTCCCTCTCTCTTTCTCCCTCTCTCTTTCTCCCTCTCTCTTTCTCCCTCTCTCTTTCTCCCTCTCTCTTTCTCCCTCTCTCTTTCTCCCTCTCTCTTTCTCCCTCTCTCTTTCTCCCTCTGTCGGACTCGCTCTCTCTTTCTCCCTCTCTCTTTCTCCCTCTGTCTGGACTCGCTCTCTCTTTCTCCCTCTGTCGGACTCGCTCTCTCTTTCTCCTCTCTCTTTCTCCCTCTCTCTTTCTCCCTCTCTCTTTCTCCCTCTCTCTTTCTCCCTCTCTCTTTCTCCCTCTCTCTTTCTCCCTCTCTCTTTCTCCCTCTCTCTTTCTCCCTCTGTCGGACTCGCTCTCTCTTTCTCCCTCTCTCTTTCTCCCTCTGTCGGACTCGCTCTCTCTTTCTCCCTCTCTCTTTCTCCCTCTGTCGGACTCGCTCTCTCTTTCTCCCTCTCTCTTTCTCCCTCTGTCGGACT